>NW_024470767.1:669709-712209 GCF_017639515.1 Carcharodon carcharias
ACTCTGTATCTAACCCCGTGCTGTACCTGCCCTGGGAAGTTTTGATGGGGACAGTGTACAGTGAGATTTACTCTGTATCTAACCCCGGCTGTACCTGTCCTGGAGTGGTTGATGGGACAGTGTACAGAGAGATTTACTCTGTATCTAACCCCGTCTGTACCTGTCCTGGAGTGTTTGATGGGACAGTGTAAGGGAATTTTACTCTGTATCTAACCCCGTGCGTACCTTCCACAGGATGTTTGATGGGACTGTACAGGAGATTTAACTCCTGTATCTAACCCCGTGCTGTACCTGTCCCTGGGAGTGTTTGATGGGACAGTGTAGAGGGATTTACTCTGTATCTAACCCCAGTGCTGTACCTGTCCTGGAGTGTTTGATGGGACGGTGTAGAGGGAGATTTACTCTTATCTAACCCACTGCTGTACCTGTCCTGGAGTGTTTGATGGGGACAGTGTAGAGGGACTTTACACTGTATCTAACCCCTGCTGTATATGTCCTGGGAGTTTTGAATGTGACAGTGTAGAGGGAGATTTACTCTGTATCTAACCCCGTGCTGTACCTGTCCTGGAGAGTTTTGATGGGGACAGAGAGAGAATTTACTCTGTATCTAACCCCGTGCTGTACCTGTCCTGGGTGTTTGATGGGAAAGTGTAGAGGGAGATTTACTCTGTATCTAACCCCGTGCTGTACCTGTCCTGGAGTGTTTGATGGGGACAGTGTACAGGAGATTTACTCTGTATCTAACCCCGTGCTGTACCTGTCCTGGGAGTGTTTGATGGGACAGTGTAAGAGGGAGATTTACTCTGTATCTAACCCCGTGCTGTACCTGTCCTGGGAGTGTTTGATGGGACAGTGTAAGAGATTTACTCTGTATCTAACCCCGTGCTGTACCTGTCCTGGAGTGTTTGATGGGACAGGTAGAGGGAGATTTACTCTGTATCTAACCCTGCTGTACGTCCAGGAGTGTTTGATGGGGACAGTGTAGAGGGAGATTTACTCTGTATCTAACCCCGTGCGTAAAAACACCCATATTGCGTGTTGAGTGTGGTAGTGGGTTGAGGGATTTACTCTTGTTTATCGGTCCTATCAAAGGAGTCAGTCCTTGATGGACTGTGTAGAGAGATTTACTCTGTATCTAACCCCGGCTGTACCTTCCTGATGTTTGATGGACAGTGTAAGGAATTTACTCTGTATCTAACCCCGTCTGTACCTGTCCGGTTGTTTGAATACAGTGTAGAAGATTTACTCTGTATCTAACCCCGTGCTTATCTTCCCTGGATGTTTGGGTCAGGGTAAGGAATTTACTCTGTATCTAACCCCCGTACCTGTCCTGGATGTTGATGGACAGTGTAAGGAGATTTACTCTGTATCTAACCCCGTGCTGTACCTGTCCTGGAGTGTTTGATGGGACGTGTAGAGGAGAGTTACTCTGTATCTAAACCCCTGCTGTACCTTCCTGGAGTGTTTGATGGGACAGTGTAAGGAGCTTTACTCTGTATCTAACCCCTCTGTACCTGTCCTGGAGTGTTTGATGGGACAGTGTAGAGGAATTTACTCTGTATCTAACCCCGTGCTGTACCTGTCCTGGATGTTGGATGGGGACATGAAGGTATTTACTCTTATCTAACCCCGTGCTGTACCTGTCCTGGGAGTGTTTGATGGGGACGTGTAGAGGAGATTTACTCTGTATCTAACCCCTGTACCTGTCCTGGAGTTTTGATGGGACAGTGTAGAGGGAATTTACTCTGTATCTAACCCGTGCTGTACCTGTCCTGGATGTTTGGGTGATGGGACAGTGTAAGGGAGATTTACTCTGTATCTAACCCCGTGCTGTACCTGTCCTGGAGTGTTGATGGGACAGGTGTAGAGGGAGATTTACTCTTATCTAACCCCGTGCTGTACCTGTCCTGGAGTGTTTGATGGGACAGTGTAGAGGAGATTTACTCTGTATCTAACCCCGTGCTGTACCTGTCCTGGGAGTGTTTTGATGGACAGTGTAGAGGGAGATTTACTCTGTATCTAACCCCGTGCTGTACCTGTCCTGGGAGTGTTTGATGGGGACGGTGTAGAGAGATTTACTCTGTATCTAACCCCGTGCTGTACCTGTCCTGGGAGTGTTTGATGGGACGGTGTAGAGGAGATTTACTCTGTATCTAACCCCGTGCTGTACCTGTCCTGGAGTGTTTGATGGGGACAGTGTAGAGGGAGATTTACTCTGTATCTAACCCCGTGCTGTACCTGTCCTGGAGTGTTTTGTGTGGGACAGTGTAGAGGAGATTTACTCGTATCTAACCCCTGCTGTATCCTGTCCTGGAGTGTTTGATGGGACAGTGTAGAGGGAGATTTACTCTGTATCTAAACCCGTGCTTTTCCGTCCTGGGAGTGTTTGATGGGACAGTGTAGAGGGAATTTACTCTGTATCTAACCCCGTGCTGTACCTTCCTGGGAGTGTTTGATGGGACTTGTAGAGGAGATTTACTCTGTATCTAACCCCGTGCTGTACCTGTCCTGGAGTGTTTGATGGGACATGGTAGAGGAGATTTACTCTGTATCTAACCCCGTGCTGTACCTGTCCTGGATGTTTGATGGGACAGTGTAGAGGAGATTTACTCTGTATCTAACCCCGTGCTGTACCTGTCCTGGGAGTGTTTGATGGGGACGTGTAGAGGAGCTTTACTCTGTATCTAACCCCTGTACCTGTCCTGGAGTGTTGATGGGGACAGTGTAGAGGGAGATTTACTCTGTATCTAACCCCGTGCTGTACCTGTCCTGGAGTGTTTGATGGGGACGGTGTAAGAAGATTTACTCTGTATCTAACCCCGTGCTGTACCTGTCCTGGAGTGTTTGATGGGACGTGTAGAGGGAGATTTACTCTGTATCTAACCCCGTGCTGTACCTGTCCTGGAGTGTTTATGGGGACAGTGTAGAGGGAGATTTACTCTTATCTAACCCCGTGCTGTACCTGTCCTGGAGTGTTTGATGGGGACAGTGTAGAGGAGATTTACTCTGTATCTAACCCCGTGCTGTACCTGTCCTGGGAGTGTTTGATGGGGACAGTGTAAAGGAATTTACTCTGTATCTAACCCCGTGCTGTACCTGTCCTGGAGTTTTGATGGGGACAGTGTAGAGGGAGATTTACTCTGTATCTAACCCCGTGCTGTACCTGTCCTGGGAGTGTTTGATGGGACAGGTGTAGAGGTACTTTACTCTGTATCTAACCCCGTGCTGTACCTGTCCTGGAGTGTTTGATGGGACGTGTAGAGGTAGCTTTACTCTGTATCTAACCCCTGTGTACCTGTCCTGGAGTGTTTGATGGGTCAGTGTAGAGGAGATTTACTCTGTATCTAACCCCGTGCTGTACCTGTCCTGGAGTGTTTGATGGGACAGTGTAGAGGAGATTTACTCTGTATCTAACCCCGTGCTGTACCTGTCCTGGGAGTGTTTGATGGGACGGGTAGAGAGATTTACTCTGTATCTAACCCCGTGCTGTACCTGTCCTGGGAGTTTGATGGGACAGTGTAGAGGAATTTACTCTGTATCTAACCCCGTGCTGTACCTGTCCTGGAGTGTTTGATGGGGACAGTGTAGAGGGAGATTTACTCTGTATCTAACCCCGTGCTGTACCTGTCCTGGGATGTTTGATGGGACAGTGTAGAGAGATTTACTCTGTATCTAACCCCGTGCTGTACCTGTCCTGGGAGTGTTTGATGGGACAGTGTAGAGAGAGATTTACTCTGTATCTAACCCCGTGCTGTACCTGTCCTGGAGGTTTGATGGGACAGTGTAGAGGAGATTTACTCTGTATCTAACCCCGTGCTGTACCTGTCCTGGGAGTGTTTGATGGGACAGTGTAGAGGGAGATTTACTCTGTATCTAACCCCGTGCTGTACCTGTCCTGGGAGTGTTTGATGGGACAGTGTAGAGAGATTTTACTCTGTATCTAACCCCGTGCTGTACCTGTCCTGGGAGTGTTTGATGGGACAGTGTAGAGGGAGATTTACTCTGTATCTAACCCCGTGCTGTACCTGTCCTGGGTGTTTTGATGGGGACGTGTAGAGGGAGATTTACTCTGTATCTAACCCCGTGCTGTACCTGTCCTGGAGTGTTTGATGGGGACAGTGTAGAGGGAGCTTTACTCTGTATCTAACCCCGTGCTGTATCTGTCCTGGAGTGTTTGATGGACAGTGTAGAGGAGCTTTACTCTGTATCTAACCCCGTGCTGTACCTGTCCTGGAGTGTTGATGGGACAGTGTAGAGGAGATTTACTCTGTATCTAACCCCGTGCTGTACCTGTCCTGGAGTGTTTGATGGGACAGTGTAGAGGGAGATTACTCTGTATCTAACCCCGTGCTGTACCTGTCCTGGGAGTGTTTGATGGGGACAGTGTAGAGAGAGATTACTCTGTATCTAACCCCTGCTGTACCTGTCCTGAGTTTTTGATGGGACAGTGTAGAGGAGATTTACTCTGTATCTAACCCCGTGCTGTACCTGTCCTGGGAGTTTGATGGGGACAGTGTAGAGGAGATTTACTCTGTATCTAACCCCGTGCTGTACCTGTCCTGGGTGTTTTGATGGGACAGTGTAGAAGAGTTTACTCTGTATCTAACCCCGTGCTGTACCTGTCCTGGAGTGTTTGATGGGACAGTGTAGAGGGAGATTTACTCTGTATCTAACCCCGTGCTGTACCTGTCCGGGAGTGTTTGATGGGGAGAGTGTAGAGGGAGCTTTACTCTTTATCTAACCCGTGCTGTACCTGACCTGGGAGTGTTTGATGGGGACAGTGTAGAGGGAGATTTACTCTCTGTCTAACCCCGTGCTGTCCCTGTCCTGGGAGTGTTTGATGGGGACAGTGCAGAGGGGTTTACTCTGTATCTAACCCGTGCTGTACCTGTCCTGGGAGTGTTTGATGGGGACAGTGTAGAGGGAGATTTACTCTGTATCTAACCCCGTGCTGTACCTGTCCTGGGAGTGTTTGATGGGGACAGTGTAGAGGGAGCTTTACTCTGTATCTAACCCCGTGCTCTCCCTGTCCTGGGAGTGTTTGATGGGACAGTGTAGAGGGAGATTTACTCTGTATCTAACCCCGTGCTGTACCTGTCCTGGGAGTGTTTGATGGGGACAGTGTAGAGGGAGATTTACTCTGTATCTAACCCCGTGCTGTACCTGTCCTGGGAGTGTTTGATGGGACAGTGTAGAGGGAGCTTTACTCTGTATCTAACCCCGTGCTGTACCTGTCCTGGGAGTGTTTGATGGGGACAGTGTAGAGGGAGCTTTACTCTGTATCTAACCCCGTGCTGTACCTGTCCTGGGAGTGTTTGATGGGGACAGTGTAGAGGGAGCTTTACTCTGTATCTAACCCCGTGCTGTACCTGTCCTGGGAGTGTTTGATGGGGACAGTGTAGAGGGAGATTTACTCTGTATCTAACCCCGTGCTGTACCTGTCCTGGGAGTGTTTGATGGGGACAGTGTAGAGGGAGATTTACTCTGTATCTAACCCGTGCTGTACCTGTCCTGGGAGTGTTTGATGGGGACAGTGTAGAGGGAGCTTTACTCTGTATCTAACCCCGTGCTGTACCTGTCCTGGGAGTGTTTGATGGGACAGTGTAGAGGGAGATTTACTCTGTATCTAACCCCGTGCTGTACCTGTCCTGGGAGTGTTTGATGGGGACAGTGTAGAGGAGCTTTACTCTGTATCTAACCCCGTGCTGTACCTGTCCTGGGAGTGCTTGATGGGGACAGTGTAGGGGAGATTTACTCTGTATCTAACCCCGTGCTGTACCTGTCCTGGGAGTGTTTGATGGGGACAGTGTAGAGGGAGCTTTACTCTGTATCTAACCCCGTGCCGTACCTGTCCTGGGAGTGTTTGTTGGGGACAGTGTAGAGGGAGATTTACTCTGTATCTAACCCCGTGCTGTACCTGTCCTGGGAGTGTTTGATGGGGACAGTGTAGAGGGAGATTTACTCTGTATCTAACCCCGTGCTGTACCTGTCCTGGGAGTGTTTGATGGGGACAGTGTAGAGGGAGCTTTACTCTGTATCTAACCCCGTGCTGTACCTGTCCTGGGAGTGTTTGATGGGGACAGTGTAGAGGGAGATTTACTCTGTATCTAACCCGTGCTGTACCTGTCCTGGGAGTGTTTGATGGGGACAGTGTAGAGGGAGATTTACTCTGTATCTAACCCCGTGCTGTACCTGTCCTGGGAGTGTTTGATGGGGACAGTGTAGAGGGAGATTTACTCTGTATCTAACCCCGTGCTGTACCTGTCCTGGGAGTGTTTGATGGGGACAGTGTAGAGGGAGATTTACTCTGTATCTAACCCCGTGCTGTACCTGTCCTGGGAGTGTTTGATGGGGACAGTGTAGAGGGAGATTTACTCTGTATCTAACCCCGTGCTGTACCTGTCCTGGGAGTGTTTGATGGGGACAGTGTAGAGGGAGCTTTACTCTGTATCTAACCCGTGCTGTACCTGTCCTGGGAGTGTTTGATGGGGACAGTGTAGAGGGAGATTTACTCTGTATCTAACCCCGTGCTGTACCTGTCCTGGGAGTGTTTGATGGGGACAGTGTAGAGGGAGGTTTACTCTGTATCTAACCCCTGCTGTACCTGTCCTGGGAGTGTTTGATGGGGACAGTGTAGAGGGAGTTTACTCTGTATCTAACCCCGTGCTGGACCTGTCCTGGGAGTGTTTGATGGGGACAGTGTAGAGGGAGATTTACTCTGTATCTAACCCCGTGCTGTACCTGTCCTGGGAGTGTTTGATGGGGACAGTGTAGAGGGAGCTTTACTCTGTATCTAACCCCGTGCTGTACCTGTCCTGGGAGTGTTTGATGGGACAGTGTAGAGGGAGATTTACTCTGTATCTAACCCCGTGCTGTACCTGTCCTGGGAGTGTTTGATGGGGACAGTGTAGAGGGAGCTTTACTCTGTATCTAACCCCGTGCTGTACCTGTCCTGGGAGTGTTTGATGGGGACAGTGTAGAGGGAGCTTTACTCTGTATCTAACCCCGTGCTGTACCTGTCCTGGGAGTGTTTGATGGGGACAGTGTAGAGGGAGCTTTACTCTGTATCTAACCCCGTGCTGTACCTGTCCTGGGAGTGTTTGATGGGGACAGTGTAGAGGGAGATTTACTCTGTATCTAACCCGTGCTGTACCTGTCCTGGGAGTGTTTGATGGGGACAGTGTAGAGGGAGCTTTACTCTGTATCTAACCCCGTGCTGTACCTGTCCTGGGAGTGTTTGATGGGGACAGTGTAGAGGGAGATTTACTCTGTATCTAACCCGTGCTGTACCTGTCCTGGGAGTGTTTGATGGGGACAGTGTAGAGGGAGCTTTACTCTGTATCTAACCCCGTGCTGTACCTGTCCTGGGAGTGTTTGATGGGGACAGTGTAGAGGGAGCTTTACTCTGTATCTAACCCCGTGCTGTACCTGTCCTGGGAGTGTTTGATGGGGACAGTGTAGAGGGAGCTTTACTCTGTATCTAACCCCGTGCTGTACCTGTCCTGGGAGTGTTTGATGGGGACAGTGTAGAGGGAGATTTACTCTGTATCTAACCCCGTGCTGTACCTGTCCTGGGAGTGTTTGATGGGGACAGTGTAGAGGGAGCTTTACTCTGTATCTAACCCCGTGCTGTACCTGTCCTGGGAGTGTTTGATGGGGACAGTGTAGAGGGAGCTTTACTCTGTATCTAACCCCGTGCTGTACCTGTCCTGGGAGTGTTTGATGGGGACAGTGTAGAGGGAGCTTTACTCTGTATCTAACCCCGTGCTGTACCTGTCCTGGGAGTGTTTGATGGGGACAGTGTAGAGGGAGCTTTACTCTGTATCTAACCCCGTGCTGTACCTGTCCTGGGAGTGTTTGATGGGGACAGTGTAGAGGGAGCTTTACTCTGTATCTAACCCCGTGCTGTACCTGTCCTGGGAGTGTTTGATGGGGACAGTGTAGAGGGAGATTTACTCTGTATCTAACCCCGTGCTGTACCTGTCCTGGGAGTGTTTGATGGGGACAGTGTAGAGGGAGCTTTACTCTGTATCTAACCCCGTGCTGTACCTGTCCTGGGAGTGTTTGATGGGGACAGTGTAGAGGGAGATTTACTCTGTATCTAACCCCGTGCTGTACCTGTCCTGGGAGTGTTTGATGGGGACAGTGTAGAGGGAGATTTACTCTGTATCTAACCCCGTGCTGTACCTGTCCTGGGAGTGTTTGATGGGGACAGTGTAGAGGGAGCTTTACTCTGTATCTAACCCCGTGCTGTACCTGTCCTGGGAGTGTTTGATGGGGACAGTGTAGAGGGAGATTTACTCTGTATCTAACCCCGTGCTGTACCTGTCCTGGGAGTGTTTGATGGGGACAGTGTAGAGGGAGCTTTACTCTGTATCTAACCCCGTGCTGTACCTGTCCTGGGAGTGTTTGATGGGGACAGTGTAGAGGGAGCTTTACTCTGTATCTAACCCCGTGCTGTACCTGTCCTGGGAGTGTTTGATGGGGACAGTGTAGAGGGAGCTTTACTCTGTATCTAACCCCGTGCTGTACCTGTCCTGGGAGTGTTTGATGGGGACAGTGTAGAGGGAGCTTTACTCTGTATCTAACCCCGTGCTGTACCTGTCCTGGGAGTGTTTGATGGGGACAGTGTAGAGGGAGCTTTACTCTGTATCTAACCCCGTGCTGTACCTGTCCTGGGAGTGTTTGATGGGGACAGTGTAGAGGGAGCTTTACTCTGTATCTAACCCCGTGCTGTACCTGTCCTGGGAGTGTTTGATGGGGACAGTGTAGAGGGAGATTTACTCTGTATCTAACCCCGTGCTGTACCTGTCCTGGGAGTGTTTGATGGGGACAGTGTAGAGGGAGCTTTACTCTGTATCTAACCCCGTGCTGTACCTGTCCTGGGAGTGTTTGATGGGGACAGTGTAGAGGGAGCTTTACTCTGTATCTAACCCCGTGCTGTACCTGTCCTGGGAGTGTTTGATGGGGACAGTGTAGAGGGAGCTTTACTCTGTATCTAACCCCGTGCTGTACCTGTCCTGGGAGTGTTTGATGGGGACAGTGTAGAGGGAGCTTTACTCTGTATCTAACCCCGTGCTGTACCTGTCCTGGGAGTGTTTGATGGGGACAGTGTAGAGGGAGATTTACTCTGTATCTAACCCCGTGCTGTACCTGTCCTGGGAGTGTTTGATGGGGACAGTGTAGAGGGAGCTTTACTCTGTATCTAACCCCGTGCTGTACCTGTCCTGGGAGTGTTTGATGGGGACAGTGTAGAGGGAGCTTTACTCTGTATCTAACCCCGTGCTGTACCTGTCCTGGGAGTGTTTGATGGGGACAGTGTAGAGGGAGCTTTACTCTGTATCTAACCCCGTGCTGTACCTGTCCTGGGAGTGTTTGATGGGGACAGTGTAGAGGGAGCTTTACTCTGTATCTAACCCCGTGCTGTACCTGTCCTGGGAGTGTTTGATGGGGACAGTGTAGAGGGAGCTTTACTCTGTATCTAACCCCGTGCTGTACCTGTCCTGGGAGTGTTTGATGGGGACAGTGTAGAGGGAGCTTTACTCTGTATCTAACCCCGTGCTGTACCTGTCCTGGGAGTGTTTGATGGGGACAGTGTAGAGGGAGCTTTACTCTGTATCTAACCCCGTGCTGTACCTGTCCTGGGAGTGTTTGATGGGGACAGTGTAGAGGGAGCTTTACTCTGTATCTAACCCCGTGCTGTACCTGTCCTGGGAGTGTTTGATGGGGACAGTGTAGAGGGAGCTTTACTCTGTATCTAACCCGTGCTGTACCTGTCCTGGGAGTGTTTGATGGGGACAGTGTAGAGGGAGCTTTACTCTGTATCTAACCCCGTGCTGTACCTGTCCTGGGAGTGTTTGATGGGGACAGTGTAGAGGGAGCTTTACTCTGTATCTAACCCCGTGCTGTACCTGTCCTGGGAGTGTTTGATGGGGACAGTGTAGAGGGAGCTTTACTCTGTATCTAACCCCGTGCTGTACCTGTCCTGGGAGTGTTTGATGGGGACAGTGTAGAGGGAGCTTTACTCTGTATCTAACCCCGTGCTGTACCTGTCCTGGGAGTGTTTGATGGGGACAGTGTAGAGGGAGCTTTACTCTGTATCTAACCCGTGCTGTACCTGTCCTGGGAGTGTTTGATGGGGACAGTGTAGAGGGAGCTTTACTCTGTATCTAACCCGTGCTGTACCTGTCCTGGGAGTGTTTGATGGGGACAGTGTAGAGGGAGCTTTACTCTGTATCTAACCCCGTGCTGTACCTGTCCTGGGAGTGTTTGATGGGGACAGTGTAGAGGGAGATTTACTCTGTATCTAACCCGTGCTGTACCTGTCCTGGGAGTGTTTGATGGGGACAGTGTAGAGGGAGCTTTACTCTGTATCTAACCCCGTGCTGTACCTGTCCTGGGAGTGTTTGATGGGGACAGTGTAGAGGGAGCTTTACTCTGTATCTAACCCCGTGCTGTACCTGTCCTGGGAGTGTTTGATGGGGACAGTGTAGAGGGAGCTTTACTCTGTATCTAACCCGTGCTGTACCTGTCCTGGGAGTGTTTGATGGGGACAGTGTAGAGGGAGCTTTACTCTGTATCTAACCCCGTGCTGTACCTGTCCTGGGAGTGTTTGATGGGGACAGTGTAGAGGGAGCTTTACTCTGTATCTAACCCGTGCTGTACCTGTCCTGGGAGTGTTTGATGGGGACAGTGTAGAGGGAGCTTTACTCTGTATCTAACCCCGTGCTGTACCTGTCCTGGGAGTGTTTGATGGGGACAGTGTAGAGGGAGATTTACTCTGTATCTAACCCCGTGCTGTACCTGTCCTGGGAGTGTTTGATGGGGACAGTGTAGAGGGAGCTTTACTCTGTATCTAACCCCGTGCTGTACCTGTCCTGGGAGTGTTTGATGGGGACAGTGTAGAGGGAGATTTACTCTGTATCTAACCCCGTGCTGTACCTGTCCTGGGAGTGTTTGATGGGGACAGTGTAGAGGGAGATTTACTCTGTATCTAACCCCGTGCTGTACCTGTCCTGGGAGTGTTTGATGGGGACAGTGTAGAGGGAGCTTTACTCTGTATCTAACCCCGTGCTGTACCTGTCCTGGGAGTGTTTGATGGGGACAGTGTAGAGGGAGCTTTACTCTGTATCTAACCCCGTGCTGTACCTGTCCTGGGAGTGTTTGATGGGGACAGTGTAGAGGGAGCTTTACTCTGTATCTAACCCGTGCTGTACCTGTCCTGGGAGTGTTTGATGGGGACAGTGTAGAGGGAGCTTTACTCTGTATCTAACCCCGTGCTGTACCTGTCCTGGGAGTGTTTGATGGGGACAGTGTAGAGGGAGATTTACTCTGTATCTAACCCCGTGCTGTACCTGTCCTGGGAGTGTTTGATGGGGACAGTGTAGAGGGAGCTTTACTCTGTATCTAACCCCGTGCTGTACCTGTCCTGGGAGTGTTTGATGGGGACAGTGTAGAGGGAGCTTTACTCTGTATCTAACCCCGTGCTGTACCTGTCCTGGGAGTGTTTGATGGGGACAGTGTAGAGGGAGCTTTACTCTGTATCTAACCCCGTGCTGTACCTGTCCTGGGAGTGTTTGATGGGGACAGTGTAGAGGGAGCTTTACTCTGTATCTAACCCCGTGCTGTACCTGTCCTGGGAGTGTTTGATGGGGACAGTGTAGAGGGAGCTTTACTCTGTATCTAACCCCGTGCTGTACCTGTCCTGGGAGTGTTTGATGGGGACAGTGTAGAGGGAGATTTACTCTGTATCTAACCCGTGCTGTACCTGTCCTGGGAGTGTTTGATGGGGACAGTGTAGAGGGAGCTTTACTCTGTATCTAACCCCGTGCTGTACCTGTCCTGGGAGTGTTTGATGGGGACAGTGTAGAGGGAGCTTTACTCTGTATCTAACCCCGTGCTGTACCTGTCCTGGGAGTGTTTGATGGGGACAGTGTAGAGGGAGCTTTACTCTGTATCTAACCCCGTGCTGTACCTGTCCTGGGAGTGTTTGATGGGGACAGTGTAGAGGGAGCTTTACTCTGTATCTAACCCCGTGCTGTACCTGTCCTGGGAGTGTTTGATGGGGACAGTGTAGAGGGAGCTTTACTCTGTATCTAACCCCGTGCTGTACCTGTCCTGGGAGTGTTTGATGGGGACAGTGTAGAGGGAGCTTTACTCTGTATCTAACCCCGTGCTGTACCTGTCCTGGGAGTGTTTGATGGGGACAGTGTAGAGGGAGCTTTACTCTGTATCTAACCCCGTGCTGTACCTGTCCTGGGAGTGTTTGATGGGGACAGTGTAGAGGGAGCTTTACTCTGTATCTAACCCCGTGCTGTACCTGTCCTGGGAGTGTTTGATGGGGACAGTGTAGAGGGAGCTTTACTCTGTATCTAACCCCGTGCTGTACCTGTCCTGGGAGTGTTTGATGGGGACAGTGTAGAGGGAGCTTTACTCTGTATCTAACCCCGTGCTGTACCTGTCCTGGGAGTGTTTGATGGGGACAGTGTAGAGGGAGCTTTACTCTGTATCTAACCCGTGCTGTACCTGTCCTGGGAGTGTTTGATGGGGACAGTGTAGAGGGAGCTTTACTCTGTATCTAACCCGTGCTGTACCTGTCCTGGGAGTGTTTGATGGGGACAGTGTAGAGGGAGCTTTACTCTGTATCTAACCCCGTGCTGTACCTGTCCTGGGAGTGTTTGATGGGGACAGTGTAGAGGGAGCTTTACTCTGTATCTAACCCCGTGCTGTACCTGTCCTGGGAGTGTTTGATGGGGACAGTGTAGAGGGAGCTTTACTCTGTATCTAACCCCGTGCTGTACCTGTCCTGGGAGTGTTTGATGGGGACAGTGTAGAGGGAGCTTTACTCTGTATCTAACCCCGTGCTGTACCTGTCCTGGGAGTGTTTGATGGGGACAGTGTAGAGGGAGCTTTACTCTGTATCTAACCCGTGCTGTACCTGTCCTGGGAGTGTTTGATGGGGACAGTGTAGAGGGAGCTTTACTCTGTATCTAACCCGTGCTGTACCTGTCCTGGGAGTGTTTGATGGGGACAGTGTAGAGGGAGCTTTACTCTGTATCTAACCCCGTGCTGTACCTGTCCTGGGAGTGTTTGATGGGGACAGTGTAGAGGGAGCTTTACTCTGTATCTAACCCCGTGCTGTACCTGTCCTGGGAGTGTTTGATGGGGACAGTGTAGAGGGAGCTTTACTCTGTATCTAACCCCGTGCTGTACCTGTCCTGGGAGTGTTTGATGGGGACAGTGTAGAGGGAGCTTTACTCTGTATCTAACCCCGTGCTGTACCTGTCCTGGGAGTGTTTGATGGGGACAGTGTAGAGGGAGCTTTACTCTGTATCTAACCCCGTGCTGTACCTGTCCTGGGAGTGTTTGATGGGGACAGTGTAGAGGGAGCTTTACTCTGTATCTAACCCGTGCTGTACCTGTCCTGGGAGTGTTTGATGGGGACAGTGTAGAGGGAGCTTTACTCTGTATCTAACCCCGTGCTGTACCTGTCCTGGGAGTGTTTGATGGGGACAGTGTAGAGGGAGCTTTACTCTGTATCTAACCCCGTGCTGTACCTGTCCTGGGAGTGTTTGATGGGGACAGTGTAGAGGGAGCTTTACTCTGTATCTAACCCCGTGCTGTACCTGTCCTGGGAGTGTTTGATGGGGACAGTGTAGAGGGAGCTTTACTCTGTATCTAACCCCGTGCTGTACCTGTCCTGGGAGTGTTTGATGGGGACAGTGTAGAGGGAGCTTTACTCTGTATCTAACCCCGTGCTGTACCTGTCCTGGGAGTGTTTGATGGGGACAGTGTAGAGGGAGCTTTACTCTGTATCTAACCCCGTGCTGTACCTGTCCTGGGAGTGTTTGATGGGGACAGTGTAGAGGGAGCTTTACTCTGTATCTAACCCGTGCTGTACCTGTCCTGGGAGTGTTTGATGGGGACAGTGTAGAGGGAGCTTTACTCTGTATCTAACCCCGTGCTGTACCTGTCCTGGGAGTGTTTGATGGGGACAGTGTAGAGGGAGCTTTACTCTGTATCTAACCCGTGCTGTACCTGTCCTGGGAGTGTTTGATGGGGACAGTGTAGAGGGAGCTTTACTCTGTATCTAACCCCGTGCTGTACCTGTCCTGGGAGTGTTTGATGGGGACAGTGTAGAGGGAGCTTTACTCTGTATCTAACCCGTGCTGTACCTGTCCTGGGAGTGTTTGATGGGGACAGTGTAGAGGGAGCTTTACTCTGTATCTAACCCGTGCTGTACCTGTCCTGGGAGTGTTTGATGGGGACAGTGTAGAGGGAGCTTTACTCTGTATCTAACCCGTGCTGTACCTGTCCTGGGAGTGTTTGATGGGGACAGTGTAGAGGGAGCTTTACTCTGTATCTAACCCGTGCTGTACCTGTCCTGGGAGTGTTTGATGGGGACAGTGTAGAGGGAGCTTTACTCTGTATCTAACCCCGTGCTGTACCTGTCCTGGGAGTGTTTGATGGGGACAGTGTAGAGGGAGCTTTACTCTGTATCTAACCCCGTGCTGTACCTGTCCTGGGAGTGTTTGATGGGGACAGTGTAGAGGGAGCTTTACTCTGTATCTAACCCCGTGCTGTACCTGTCCTGGGAGTGTTTGATGGGGACAGTGTAGAGGGAGCTTTACTCTGTATCTAACCCGTGCTGTACCTGTCCTGGGAGTGTTTGATGGGGACAGTGTAGAGGGAGCTTTACTCTGTATCTAACCCCGTGCTGTACCTGTCCTGGGAGTGTTTGATGGGGACAGTGTAGAGGGAGATTTACTCTGTATCTAACCCGTGCTGTACCTGTCCTGGGAGTGTTTGATGGGGACAGTGTAGAGGGAGCTTTACTCTGTATCTAACCCCGTGCTGTACCTGTCCTGGGAGTGTTTGATGGGGACAGTGTAGAGGGAGCTTTACTCTGTATCTAACCCCGTGCTGTACCTGTCCTGGGAGTGTTTGATGGGGACAGTGTAGAGGGAGCTTTACTCTGTATCTAACCCCGTGCTGTACCTGTCCTGGGAGTGTTTGATGGGGACAGTGTAGAGGGAGCTTTACTCTGTATCTAACCCCGTGCTGTACCTGTCCTGGGAGTGTTTGATGGGGACAGTGTAGAGGGAGCTTTACTCTGTATCTAACCCGTGCTGTACCTGTCCTGGGAGTGTTTGATGGGGACAGTGTAGAGGGAGCTTTACTCTGTATCTAACCCCGTGCTGTACCTGTCCTGGGAGTGTTTGATGGGGACAGTGTAGAGGGAGCTTTACTCTGTATCTAACCCCGTGCTGTACCTGTCCTGGGAGTGTTTGATGGGGACAGTGTAGAGGGAGCTTTACTCTGTATCTAACCCCGTGCTGTACCTGTCCTGGGAGTGTTTGATGGGGACAGTGTAGAGGGAGCTTTACTCTGTATCTAACCCCGTGCTGTACCTGTCCTGGGAGTGTTTGATGGGGACAGTGTAGAGGGAGCTTTACTCTGTATCTAACCCCGTGCTGTACCTGTCCTGGGAGTGTTTGATGGGGACAGTGTAGAGGGAGCTTTACTCTGTATCTAACCCGTGCTGTACCTGTCCTGGGAGTGTTTGATGGGGACAGTGTAGAGGGAGCTTTACTCTGTATCTAACCCCGTGCTGTACCTGTCCTGGGAGTGTTTGATGGGGACAGTGTAGAGGGAGCTTTACTCTGTATCTAACCCCGTGCTGTACCTGTCCTGGGAGTGTTTGATGGGGACAGTGTAGAGGGAGATTTACTCTGTATCTAACCCCGTGCTGTACCTGTCCTGGGAGTGTTTGATGGGGACAGTGTAGAGGGAGCTTTACTCTGTATCTAACCCCGTGCTGTACCTGTCCTGGGAGTGTTTGATGGGGACAGTGTAGAGGGAGCTTTACTCTGTATCTAACCCGTGCTGTACCTGTCCTGGGAGTGTTTGATGGGGACAGTGTAGAGGGAGCTTTACTCTGTATCTAACCCGTGCTGTACCTGTCCTGGGAGTGTTTGATGGGGACAGTGTAGAGGGAGCTTTACTCTGTATCTAACCCGTGCTGTACCTGTCCTGGGAGTGTTTGATGGGGACAGTGTAGAGGGAGCTTTACTCTGTATCTAACCCCGTGCTGTACCTGTCCTGGGAGTGTTTGATGGGGACAGTGTAGAGGGAGCTTTACTCTGTATCTAACCCCGTGCTGTACCTGTCCTGGGAGTGTTTGATGGGGACAGTGTAGAGGGAGCTTTACTCTGTATCTAACCCCGTGCTGTACCTGTCCTGGGAGTGTTTGATGGGGACAGTGTAGAGGGAGCTTTACTCTGTATCTAACCCCGTGCTGTACCTGTCCTGGGAGTGTTTGATGGGGACAGTGTAGAGGGAGCTTTACTCTGTATCTAACCCGTGCTGTACCTGTCCTGGGAGTGTTTGATGGGGACAGTGTAGAGGGAGCTTTACTCTGTATCTAACCCCGTGCTGTACCTGTCCTGGGAGTGTTTGATGGGGACAGTGTAGAGGGAGCTTTACTCTGTATCTAACCCCGTGCTGTACCTGTCCTGGGAGTGTTTGATGGGGACAGTGTAGAGGGAGCTTTACTCTGTATCTAACCCCGTGCTGTACCTGTCCTGGGAGTGTTTGATGGGGACAGTGTAGAGGGAGCTTTACTCTGTATCTAACCCCGTGCTGTACCTGTCCTGGGAGTGTTTGATGGGGACAGTGTAGAGGGAGCTTTACTCTGTATCTAACCCCGTGCTGTACCTGTCCTGGGAGTGTTTGATGGGGACAGTGTAGAGGGAGCTTTACTCTGTATCTAACCCCGTGCTGTACCTGTCCTGGGAGTGTTTGATGGGGACAGTGTAGAGGGAGCTTTACTCTGTATCTAACCCGTGCTGTACCTGTCCTGGGAGTGTTTGATGGGGACAGTGTAGAGGGAGCTTTACTCTGTATCTAACCCCGTGCTGTACCTGTCCTGGGAGTGTTTGATGGGGACAGTGTAGAGGGAGCTTTACTCTGTATCTAACCCGTGCTGTACCTGTCCTGGGAGTGTTTGATGGGGACAGTGTAGAGGGAGCTTTACTCTGTATCTAACCCGTGCTGTACCTGTCCTGGGAGTGTTTGATGGGGACAGTGTAGAGGGAGCTTTACTCTGTATCTAACCCGTGCTGTACCTGTCCTGGGAGTGTTTGATGGGGACAGTGTAGAGGGAGCTTTACTCTGTATCTAACCCCGTGCTGTACCTGTCCTGGGAGTGTTTGATGGGGACAGTGTAGAGGGAGCTTTACTCTGTATCTAACCCCGTGCTGTACCTGTCCTGGGAGTGTTTGATGGGGACAGTGTAGAGGGAGCTTTACTCTGTATCTAACCCCGTGCTGTACCTGTCCTGGGAGTGTTTGATGGGGACAGTGTAGAGGGAGCTTTACTCTGTATCTAACCCCGTGCTGTACCTGTCCTGGGAGTGTTTGATGGGGACAGTGTAGAGGGAGCTTTACTCTGTATCTAACCCCGTGCTGTACCTGTCCTGGGAGTGTTTGATGGGGACAGTGTAGAGGGAGCTTTACTCTGTATCTAACCCCGTGCTGTACCTGTCCTGGGAGTGTTTGATGGGGACAGTGTAGAGGGAGCTTTACTCTGTATCTAACCCCGTGCTGTACCTGTCCTGGGAGTGTTTGATGGGGACAGTGTAGAGGGAGCTTTACTCTGTATCTAACCCCGTGCTGTACCTGTCCTGGGAGTGTTTGATGGGGACAGTGTAGAGGGAGCTTTACTCTGTATCTAACCCCGTGCTGTACCTGTCCTGGGAGTGTTTGATGGGGACAGTGTAGAGGGAGCTTTACTCTGTATCTAACCCGTGCTGTACCTGTCCTGGGAGTGTTTGATGGGGACAGTGTAGAGGGAGCTTTACTCTGTATCTAACCCGTGCTGTACCTGTCCTGGGAGTGTTTGATGGGGACAGTGTAGAGGGAGCTTTACTCTGTATCTAACCCCGTGCTGTACCTGTCCTGGGAGTGTTTGATGGGGACAGTGTAGAGGGAGCTTTACTCTGTATCTAACCCCGTGCTGTACCTGTCCTGGGAGTGTTTGATGGGGACAGTGTAGAGGGAGCTTTACTCTGTATCTAACCCGTGCTGTACCTGTCCTGGGAGTGTTTGATGGGGACAGTGTAGAGGGAGCTTTACTCTGTATCTAACCCGTGCTGTACCTGTCCTGGGAGTGTTTGATGGGGACAGTGTAGAGGGAGCTTTACTCTGTATCTAACCCGTGCTGTACCTGTCCTGGGAGTGTTTGATGGGGACAGTGTAGAGGGAGCTTTACTCTGTATCTAACCCGTGCTGTACCTGTCCTGGGAGTGTTTGATGGGGACAGTGTAGAGGGAGCTTTACTCTGTATCTAACCCCGTGCTGTACCTGTCCTGGGAGTGTTTGATGGGGACAGTGTAGAGGGAGCTTTACTCTGTATCTAACCCCGTGCTGTACCTGTCCTGGGAGTGTTTGATGGGGACAGTGTAGAGGGAGCTTTACTCTGTATCTAACCCGTGCTGTACCTGTCCTGGGAGTGTTTGATGGGGACAGTGTAGAGGGAGCTTTACTCTGTATCTAACCCCGTGCTGTACCTGTCCTGGGAGTGTTTGATGGGGACAGTGTAGAGGGAGCTTTACTCTGTATCTAACCCGTGCTGTACCTGTCCTGGGAGTGTTTGATGGGGACAGTGTAGAGGGAGCTTTACTCTGTATCTAACCCCGTGCTGTACCTGTCCTGGGAGTGTTTGATGGGGACAGTGTAGAGGGAGCTTTACTCTGTATCTAACCCGTGCTGTACCTGTCCTGGGAGTGTTTGATGGGGACAGTGTAGAGGGAGCTTTACTCTGTATCTAACCCGTGCTGTACCTGTCCTGGGAGTGTTTGATGGGGACAGTGTAGAGGGAGCTTTACTCTGTATCTAACCCCGTGCTGTACCTGTCCTGGGAGTGTTTGATGGGGACAGTGTAGAGGGAGCTTTACTCTGTATCTAACCCCGTGCTGTACCTGTCCTGGGAGTGTTTGATGGGGACAGTGTAGAGGGAGCTTTACTCTGTATCTAACCCCGTGCTGTACCTGTCCTGGGAGTGTTTGATGGGGACAGTGTAGAGGGAGCTTTACTCTGTATCTAACCCCGTGCTGTACCTGTCCTGGGAGTGTTTGATGGGGACAGTGTAGAGGGAGATTTACTCTGTATCTAACCCCGTGCTGTACCTGTCCTGGGAGTGTTTGATGGGGACAGTGTAGAGGGAGCTTTACTCTGTATCTAACCCCGTGCTGTACCTGTCCTGGGAGTGTTTGATGGGGACAGTGTAGAGGGAGCTTTACTCTGTATCTAACCCCGTGCTGTACCTGTCCTGGGAGTGTTTGATGGGGACAGTGTAGAGGGAGCTTTACTCTGTATCTAACCCGTGCTGTACCTGTCCTGGGAGTGTTTGATGGGGACAGTGTAGAGGGAGCTTTACTCTGTATCTAACCCCGTGCTGTACCTGTCCTGGGAGTGTTTGATGGGGACAGTGTAGAGGGAGCTTTACTCTGTATCTAACCCCGTGCTGTACCTGTCCTGGGAGTGTTTGATGGGGACAGTGTAGAGGGAGCTTTACTCTGTATCTAACCCGTGCTGTACCTGTCCTGGGAGTGTTTGATGGGGACAGTGTAGAGGGAGCTTTACTCTGTATCTAACCCCGTGCTGTACCTGTCCTGGGAGTGTTTGATGGGGACAGTGTAGAGGGAGCTTTACTCTGTATCTAACCCGTGCTGTACCTGTCCTGGGAGTGTTTGATGGGGACAGTGTAGAGGGAGCTTTACTCTGTATCTAACCCCGTGCTGTACCTGTCCTGGGAGTGTTTGATGGGGACAGTGTAGAGGGAGCTTTACTCTGTATCTAACCCCGTGCTGTACCTGTCCTGGGAGTGTTTGATGGGGACAGTGTAGAGGGAGCTTTACTCTGTATCTAACCCCGTGCTGTACCTGTCCTGGGAGTGTTTGATGGGGACAGTGTAGAGGGAGCTTTACTCTGTATCTAACCCCGTGCTGTACCTGTCCTGGGAGTGTTTGATGGGGACAGTGTAGAGGGAGCTTTACTCTGTATCTAACCCGTGCTGTACCTGTCCTGGGAGTGTTTGATGGGGACAGTGTAGAGGGAGCTTTACTCTGTATCTAACCCGTGCTGTACCTGTCCTGGGAGTGTTTGATGGGGACAGTGTAGAGGGAGCTTTACTCTGTATCTAACCCCGTGCTGTACCTGTCCTGGGAGTGTTTGATGGGGACAGTGTAGAGGGAGCTTTACTCTGTATCTAACCCCGTGCTGTACCTGTCCTGGGAGTGTTTGATGGGGACAGTGTAGAGGGAGCTTTACTCTGTATCTAACCCCGTGCTGTACCTGTCCTGGGAGTGTTTGATGGGGACAGTGTAGAGGGAGCTTTACTCTGTATCTAACCCCGTGCTGTACCTGTCCTGGGAGTGTTTGATGGGGACAGTGTAGAGGGAGCTTTACTCTGTATCTAACCCCGTGCTGTACCTGTCCTGGGAGTGTTTGATGGGGACAGTGTAGAGGGAGCTTTACTCTGTATCTAACCCCGTGCTGTACCTGTCCTGGGAGTGTTTGATGGGGACAGTGTAGAGGGAGCTTTACTCTGTATCTAACCCGTGCTGTACCTGTCCTGGGAGTGTTTGATGGGGACAGTGTAGAGGGAGCTTTACTCTGTATCTAACCCCGTGCTGTACCTGTCCTGGGAGTGTTTGATGGGGACAGTGTAGAGGGAGCTTTACTCTGTATCTAACCCGTGCTGTACCTGTCCTGGGAGTGTTTGATGGGGACAGTGTAGAGGGAGCTTTACTCTGTATCTAACCCGTGCTGTACCTGTCCTGGGAGTGTTTGATGGGGACAGTGTAGAGGGAGCTTTACTCTGTATCTAACCCCGTGCTGTACCTGTCCTGGGAGTGTTTGATGGGGACAGTGTAGAGGGAGCTTTACTCTGTATCTAACCCCGTGCTGTACCTGTCCTGGGAGTGTTTGATGGGGACAGTGTAGAGGGAGCTTTACTCTGTATCTAACCCCGTGCTGTACCTGTCCTGGGAGTGTTTGATGGGGACAGTGTAGAGGGAGCTTTACTCTGTATCTAACCCCGTGCTGTACCTGTCCTGGGAGTGTTTGATGGGGACAGTGTAGAGGGAGCTTTACTCTGTATCTAACCCCGTGCTGTACCTGTCCTGGGAGTGTTTGATGGGGACAGTGTAGAGGGAGCTTTACTCTGTATCTAACCCCGTGCTGTACCTGTCCTGGGAGTGTTTGATGGGGACAGTGTAGAGGGAGCTTTACTCTGTATCTAACCCGTGCTGTACCTGTCCTGGGAGTGTTTGATGGGGACAGTGTAGAGGGAGCTTTACTCTGTATCTAACCCGTGCTGTACCTGTCCTGGGAGTGTTTGATGGGGACAGTGTAGAGGGAGCTTTACTCTGTATCTAACCCCGTGCTGTACCTGTCCTGGGAGTGTTTGATGGGGACAGTGTAGAGGGAGCTTTACTCTGTATCTAACCCCGTGCTGTACCTGTCCTGGGAGTGTTTGATGGGGACAGTGTAGAGGGAGCTTTACTCTGTATCTAACCCGTGCTGTACCTGTCCTGGGAGTGTTTGATGGGGACAGTGTAGAGGGAGCTTTACTCTGTATCTAACCCGTGCTGTACCTGTCCTGGGAGTGTTTGATGGGGACAGTGTAGAGGGAGCTTTACTCTGTATCTAACCCGTGCTGTACCTGTCCTGGGAGTGTTTGATGGGGACAGTGTAGAGGGAGATTTACTCTGTATCTAACCCCGTGCTGTACCTGTCCTGGGAGTGTTTGATGGGGACAGTGTAGAGGGAGCTTTACTCTGTATCTAACCCCGTGCTGTACCTGTCCTGGGAGTGTTTGATGGGGACAGTGTAGAGGGAGCTTTACTCTGTATCTAACCCGTGCTGTACCTGTCCTGGGAGTGTTTGATGGGGACAGTGTAGAGGGAGCTTTACTCTGTATCTAACCCCGTGCTGTACCTGTCCTGGGAGTGTTTGATGGGGACAGTGTAGAGGGAGCTTTACTCTGTATCTAACCCGTGCTGTACCTGTCCTGGGAGTGTTTGATGGGGACAGTGTAGAGGGAGCTTTACTCTGTATCTAACCCCGTGCTGTACCTGTCCTGGGAGTGTTTGATGGGGACAGTGTAGAGGGAGCTTTACTCTGTATCTAACCCGTGCTGTACCTGTCCTGGGAGTGTTTGATGGGGACAGTGTAGAGGGAGCTTTACTCTGTATCTAACCCCGTGCTGTACCTGTCCTGGGAGTGTTTGATGGGGACAGTGTAGAGGGAGCTTTACTCTGTATCTAACCCCGTGCTGTACCTGTCCTGGGAGTGTTTGATGGGGACAGTGTAGAGGGAGCTTTACTCTGTATCTAACCCCGTGCTGTACCTGTCCTGGGAGTGTTTGATGGGGACAGTGTAGAGGGAGCTTTACTCTGTATCTAACCCCGTGCTGTACCTGTCCTGGGAGTGTTTGATGGGGACAGTGTAGAGGGAGCTTTACTCTGTATCTAACCCCGTGCTGTACCTGTCCTGGGAGTGTTTGATGGGGACAGTGTAGAGGGAGCTTTACTCTGTATCTAACCCGTGCTGTACCTGTCCTGGGAGTGTTTGATGGGGACAGTGTAGAGGGAGCTTTACTCTGTATCTAACCCCGTGCTGTACCTGTCCTGGGAGTGTTTGATGGGGACAGTGTAGAGGGAGCTTTACTCTGTATCTAACCCCGTGCTGTACCTGTCCTGGGAGTGTTTGATGGGGACAGTGTAGAGGGAGCTTTACTCTGTATCTAACCCCGTGCTGTACCTGTCCTGGGAGTGTTTGATGGGGACAGTGTAGAGGGAGCTTTACTCTGTATCTAACCCCGTGCTGTACCTGTCCTGGGAGTGTTTGATGGGGACAGTGTAGAGGGAGCTTTACTCTGTATCTAACCCCGTGCTGTACCTGTCCTGGGAGTGTTTGATGGGGACAGTGTAGAGGGAGCTTTACTCTGTATCTAACCCCGTGCTGTACCTGTCCTGGGAGTGTTTGATGGGGACAGTGTAGAGGGAGCTTTACTCTGTATCTAACCCGTGCTGTACCTGTCCTGGGAGTGTTTGATGGGGACAGTGTAGAGGGAGCTTTACTCTGTATCTAACCCCGTGCTGTACCTGTCCTGGGAGTGTTTGATGGGGACAGTGTAGAGGGAGCTTTACTCTGTATCTAACCCCGTGCTGTACCTGTCCTGGGAGTGTTTGATGGGGACAGTGTAGAGGGAGCTTTACTCTGTATCTAACCCCGTGCTGTACCTGTCCTGGGAGTGTTTGATGGGGACAGTGTAGAGGGAGCTTTACTCTGTATCTAACCCCGTGCTGTACCTGTCCTGGGAGTGTTTGATGGGGACAGTGTAGAGGGAGCTTTACTCTGTATCTAACCCGTGCTGTACCTGTCCTGGGAGTGTTTGATGGGGACAGTGTAGAGGGAGCTTTACTCTGTATCTAACCCGTGCTGTACCTGTCCTGGGAGTGTTTGATGGGGACAGTGTAGAGGGAGCTTTACTCTGTATCTAACCCGTGCTGTACCTGTCCTGGGAGTGTTTGATGGGGACAGTGTAGAGGGAGCTTTACTCTGTATCTAACCCCGTGCTGTACCTGTCCTGGGAGTGTTTGATGGGGACAGTGTAGAGGGAGCTTTACTCTGTATCTAACCCCGTGCTGTACCTGTCCTGGGAGTGTTTGATGGGGACAGTGTAGAGGGAGCTTTACTCTGTATCTAACCCGTGCTGTACCTGTCCTGGGAGTGTTTGATGGGGACAGTGTAGAGGGAGCTTTACTCTGTATCTAACCCCGTGCTGTACCTGTCCTGGGAGTGTTTGATGGGGACAGTGTAGAGGGAGCTTTACTCTGTATCTAACCCCGTGCTGTACCTGTCCTGGGAGTGTTTGATGGGGACAGTGTAGAGGGAGCTTTACTCTGTATCTAACCCCGTGCTGTACCTGTCCTGGGAGTGTTTGATGGGGACAGTGTAGAGGGAGCTTTACTCTGTATCTAACCCCGTGCTGTACCTGTCCTGGGAGTGTTTGATGGGGACAGTGTAGAGGGAGCTTTACTCTGTATCTAACCCCGTGCTGTACCTGTCCTGGGAGTGTTTGATGGGGACAGTGTAGAGGGAGCTTTACTCTGTATCTAACCCGTGCTGTACCTGTCCTGGGAGTGTTTGATGGGGACAGTGTAGAGGGAGCTTTACTCTGTATCTAACCCCGTGCTGTACCTGTCCTGGGAGTGTTTGATGGGGACAGTGTAGAGGGAGCTTTACTCTGTATCTAACCCGTGCTGTACCTGTCCTGGGAGTGTTTGATGGGGACAGTGTAGAGGGAGCTTTACTCTGTATCTAACCCCGTGCTGTACCTGTCCTGGGAGTGTTTGATGGGGACAGTGTAGAGGGAGCTTTACTCTGTATCTAACCCCGTGCTGTACCTGTCCTGGGAGTGTTTGATGGGGACAGTGTAGAGGGAGCTTTACTCTGTATCTAACCCCGTGCTGTACCTGTCCTGGGAGTGTTTGATGGGGACAGTGTAGAGGGAGATTTACTCTGTATCTAACCCCGTGCTGTACCTGTCCTGGGAGTGTTTGATGGGGACAGTGTAGAGGGAGCTTTACTCTGTATCTAACCCCGTGCTGTACCTGTCCTGGGAGTGTTTGATGGGGACAGTGTAGAGGGAGCTTTACTCTGTATCTAACCCGTGCTGTACCTGTCCTGGGAGTGTTTGATGGGGACAGTGTAGAGGGAGCTTTACTCTGTATCTAACCCCGTGCTGTACCTGTCCTGGGAGTGTTTGATGGGGACAGTGTAGAGGGAGCTTTACTCTGTATCTAACCCCGTGCTGTACCTGTCCTGGGAGTGTTTGATGGGGACAGTGTAGAGGGAGCTTTACTCTGTATCTAACCCGTGCTGTACCTGTCCTGGGAGTGTTTGATGGGGACAGTGTAGAGGGAGCTTTACTCTGTATCTAACCCCGTGCTGTACCTGTCCTGGGAGTGTTTGATGGGGACAGTGTAGAGGGAGCTTTACTCTGTATCTAACCCCGTGCTGTACCTGTCCTGGGAGTGTTTGATGGGGACAGTGTAGAGGGAGCTTTACTCTGTATCTAACCCCGTGCTGTACCTGTCCTGGGAGTGTTTGATGGGGACAGTGTAGAGGGAGCTTTACTCTGTATCTAACCCCGTGCTGTACCTGTCCTGGGAGTGTTTGATGGGGACAGTGTAGAGGGAGCTTTACTCTGTATCTAACCCCGTGCTGTACCTGTCCTGGGAGTGTTTGATGGGGACAGTGTAGAGGGAGCTTTACTCTGTATCTAACCCCGTGCTGTACCTGTCCTGGGAGTGTTTGATGGGGACAGTGTAGAGGGAGCTTTACTCTGTATCTAACCCCGTGCTGTACCTGTCCTGGGAGTGTTTGATGGGGACAGTGTAGAGGGAGCTTTACTCTGTATCTAACCCCGTGCTGTACCTGTCCTGGGAGTGTTTGATGGAGACGGTGTAGAGAGAGCTTTACTCTGTATCTAACCCCGTGCTGTACCTGTCCTGGGAGTGTTTGATGGGGACAGTGTAGAGGGAGATTTACTCTGTATCTAACCCCGTGCTGTACCTGTCCTGGGAGTGTTTGATGGGGACGGTGTAGTGTGAGCTTTACTCTGTATCTAACCCCGTGCTGTACCTGTCCTGGGAGTGTTTGATGGGGACGGTGTAGAGGGAGATTTACTCTGTATCTAACCCCGTGCTGTACCTGTCCTGGGAGTGTTTGATGGGGACGGTGTAGAGGGAGATTTACTCTGTATCTAACCCCGTGCTGTACCTGTCCTGGGAGTGTTTGATGGGGACGGTGTAGAGGGAGATTTACTCTGTATCTAACCCCGTGCTGTACCTGTCCTGGGAGTGTTTGATGGGGACGGTGCAGAGGGAGCTTTACTCTGTATCTAACCCCGTGCTGTACCTGTCCTGGGAGTGTTTGATGGGGACGGTGTAGAGGGAGCTTTACTCTGTATCTAACCCCGTGCTGTACCTGTCCTGGGAGTGTTTGATGGAGACTGTGTAGAGGGAGCTTTACTCTGTATCTAACCCCGTGCTGTACCTGTCCTGGGAGTGTTTGATGGGGACGGTGTAGTGGAAGCTTTACTCTGTATCTAACCCCGTGCTGTACCTGTCCTGGGAGTGTTTGATGGGGACAGTGTAGAGGGAGTTTTACTCTGTGTCTAACCCCGTGCTGTACCTGTCCTGGGAGTGTTTGATGGGGACAGTGTAGAGGGAGCTTTACTCTGTATCTAACCCCGTGCTGTACCTGTCCTGGGAGTGTTTGATGGGGACAGTGTAGAGGGCGCTTTACTCTGTATCTAACCCCGTGCTGTACCTGTCCTGGGAGTGTTTGATGGGGACAGTGTAGAGGGAGATTTACTCTGTATCTAACCCCGTGCTGTACCTGTCCTGGGAGTGTTTGATGGGGACAGTGTAGAGGGAGATTTACTCTGTATCTAACCCCGTGCTGTACCTGTCCTGGGAGTGTTTGATGGGGACGGTGTAGAGGGAGCTTTACTCTGTATCTAACCCCGTGCTGTACCTGTCCTGGGAGTGTTTGATGGGGACGGTGTGTAGAGGGTTTACTCTGTATCTAACCCCGTGCTGTACCTGCCCTGGGAGTGTTTGATGGGGACGGTGTAGAGGGAGCTTTACTCTGTATCTAACCCCGTGCTGTACCTGTCCTGGGAGTGTTTGATGGGGACAGTGTAGAGGGAGATTTACTCTGTATCTAACCCCGTGCTGTACCTGTCCTGGGAGTGTTTGATGTGGACAGTGTAGAGGGAGCTTTACTCTGTATCTAACCCCGTGCTGTACCTGTCCTGGGAGTGTTTGATGGGGACAGTGTAGAGGGAGATTTACTCTGTATCTAACCCCGTGCTGTACCTGTCCTGGGAGTGTTTGATGGGGACGGTGTAGTGTGAGCTTTACTCTGTATCTAACCCCGTGCTGTACCTGTCCTGGGAGTGTTTGATGGGGACGGTGTAGAGGGAGATTTACTCTGTATCTAACCCCGTGCTGTACCTGTCCTGGGAGTGTTTGATGGGGACGGTGTAGAGGGAGATTTACTCTGTATCTAACCCCGTGCTGTACCTGTCCTGGGAGTGTTTGATGGGGACGGTGTAGAGGGAGATTTACTCTGTATCTAACCCCGTGCTGTACCTGTCCTGGGAGTGTTTGATGGGGACGGTGTAGAGGGAGCTTTACTCTGTATCTAACCCCGTGCTGTACCTGTCCTGGGAGTGTTTGATGGGGACGGTGTAGAGGGAGCTTTACTCTGTATCTAACCCCGTGCTGTACCTGTCCTGGGAGTGTTTGATGGAGACAGTGTAGAGGGAGCTTTACTCTGTATCTAACCCCGTGCTGTACCTGTCCTGGGAGTGTTTGATGGGGACGGTGTAGTGGAAGCTTTACTCTGTATCTAACCCCGTGCTGTACCTGTCCTGGGAGTGTTTGATGGGGACAGTGTAGAGGGAGTTTTACTCTGTGTCTAACCCCGTGCTGTACCTGTCCTGGGAGTGTTTGATGGGGACAGTGTAGAGGGAGATTTACTCTGTATCTAACCCCATGCTGTACCTGTCCTGGGAGTGTTTGATGGGGACAGTGTAGAGGGAGATTTACTCTGTATCTAACCCCATGCTGTACCTGTCCTGGGAGTGTTTGATGGGGACAGTGTAGAGGGAGCTTTACTCTGTATCTAACCCCGTGCTGTACCTGTCCTGGGAGTGTTTGATGGGGACAGTGTAGAGGGAGATTTACTCTGTATCTAACCCCGTGCTGTACCTGTCCTGGGAGTGTTTGATGGGGACAGTGTAGAGGGAGATTTACTCTGTATCTAACCCCATGCTGTACCTGTCCTGGGAGTGTTTGATGGGGACAGTGTTGGAGGAGCTTTACTCTGTATCTAACCCCGTGCTGTACCTGTCCTGGGAGTGTTTGATGGGTACAGTGTAGAGGGAGATTTACTCTGTATCTAACCCCGTGCTGTACCTGTCCTGGGAGTGTTTGATGGGGAAAGTATGCAGGAGATTTACTCTGTATCTAACCCCGTGCTGTACCTGTCCTGGGAGTGTTTGATGGGGACAGTGTAGAGGGAGCTTTACTCTGTATCTAACCCCGTGCTGTACCTGCCCTGGGAGTGTTTGATGGGGACAGTGTAGAGGGAGATTTACTCTGTATCTAACCCCGTGCTGTACCTGTCCTGGGAGTGTTTGATGGGGACAGTGTAGAGGGAGCTTTACTCTGTATCTAACCCCGTGCTGTACCTGTCCTGGGAGTGTTTGATGGGGACAGTGTAGAGGTAGCTTTACTCTGTGTCTAACCCCGTGCTGTACCTGTCCTGGGAGTGTTTGATGGGGACGGTGTAGAGGGAGCTTTACTCTGTATCTAACCCCGTGCTGTACCTGTCCTGGGAGTGTTTGATGGGGACAGTGTAGAGGGAGATTTACTCTGTATCTAACCCCGTACTGTACCTGTCCTGGGAGTGTTTGATGGGGACAGTGTAGAGGGAGATTTACTCTGTATCTAACCCCGTGCTGTACCTGTCCTGGGAGTGTTTGATGGGGACAGTGTAGAGGGGGCTTTACTCTGTATCTAACCCCGTGCTGTACCTGTCCTGGGAGTGTTTGATGGGGACAGTGTAGAGGGAGCTTTACTCTGTATCTAACCCCGTGCTGTACCTGTCCTGGGAGTGTTTGATGGGGACAGTGTAGAGGGAGCTTTACTCTGTATCTAACCCCGTGCTGTACCTGTCCTGGGAGTGTTTGATGGGGACGGTGTAGACAGAGCTTTACTCTGTATCTAACCCCGTGCTGTACCTGTCCTGGGAGTGTTTGATGGGGACGGTGTAGAGGGAGCTTTACTCTGTATCTAACCCCGTGCTGTACCTGTCCTGGGAGTGTTTGATGGGGACAGTGTAGAGGGAGATTTACTCTGTATCTAACCCCGTGCTGTACCTGTCCTGGGAGTGTTTGATGGGGACAGTGTAGAGGGAGCTTTACTCTGTATCTAACCCCGTGCTGTACCTGTCCTGGGAGTGTTTGATGGGGATGGTGTAGAGGGAGATTTACTCTGTATCTAACCCTGTGCTGTACCTGTCCTGTGAGTGTTTGATGGGGACAGTGTAGAGGGTTTACTCTGTATCTAACCCCGTGCTGTACCTGTCCTGGGAGTGTTTGATGGGGACAGTGTAGAGGGAGCTTTACTCTGTATCTAACCCCGTGCTGTACCTGTCCTGGGAGTGTTTGATGAGGACAGTGTAGAGGGAGATTTACTCTGTATCTAACCCCGTGCTGTACCTGTCCTGGGAGTGTTTGATGGGGACAGTGTAGAGGGAGCTTTACTCTGTATCTAACCCCGTGCTGTACCTGTCCTGGGAGTGTTTGATGGGGACAGTGTAGAGGGAGCTTTACTCTGTATCTAACCCCGTGCTGTACCTGTCCTGGGAGTGTTTGATGGGGACGGTGTAGAGGGAGCTTTACTCTGTATCTAACCCCGTGCTGTACCTGTCCTGGGAGTGTTTGATGTGGACAGTGTAGAGGGAGATTTACTCTGTATCTAACCCCGTGCTGTATCTGTCCTGGGAGTGTTTGATGGGGACAGTGTAGTGGGAGATTTACTCTGTATCTAACCCCGTGCTGTACCTGTCCTGGGAGTGTTTGATGGGGACAGTGTAGAGGGAGCTTTACTCTGTATCTAACCCCGTGCTGTACCTGTCCTGGGAGTGTTTGATGGGGACGGTGTCGAGAGAGCTTTACTCTGTATCTAACCCCGTGCTGTACCTGTCCTGGGAGTGTTTGATGGGGACAGTGTAGAGGGAGATTTACTCTGTATCTAACCCCGTGCTGTATCTGTCCTGGGAGTGTTTGATGGGGACAGTGTAGAGGGAGATTTACTCTGTATCTAACCCCGTGCTGTACCTGTCCTGGGAGTGTTTGATGTGGACAGTGTAGAGGGAGATTTACTCTGTATCTAACCCCGTGCTGTATCTGTCCTGGGAGTGTTTGATGGGGACAGTGTAGAGGGAGATTTACTCTGTATCTAACCCCGTGCTGTACCTGTCCTGGGAGTGTTTGATGGGGACAGTGTAGAGGGAGCTTTACTCTGTATCTAACCCCGTGCTGTACCTGTCCTGGGAGTGTTTGATGGGGACGGTGTAGAGAGAGCTTTACTCTGTATCTAACCCCGTGCTGTACCTGTCCTGTGAGTGTTTGATGGGGACGGTGTAGAGGGAGATTTACTCTGTATCTAACCCCGTGCTGTACCTGTCCTGGGAGTGTTTGATGGGGACAGTGTAGAGGGCGCTTTACTCTGTATCTAACCCTGTGCTGTACCTGTCCTGGGAGTGTTTGATGGGGACAGTGTAGAGAGAGCTTTACTCTGTATCTAACCCCGTGCTGTACCTGTCCTGGGAGTGTTTGATGGGGACGGTGTAGAGGGAGCTTTACTCTGTATCTAACCCCTTGCTGTACCTATCCTGGGAGTGTTTGATGGGGACGGTGTAGAGGGAGATTTACTCTGTATCTAACCCCGTGCTGTACCTGTCCTGGGAGTGTTTGATGGGGACGGTGTAGAGGGAGATTTACTCTGTATCTAACCCCGTGCTGTACCTGTCCTGGGAGTGTTTGATGGGGACAGTGTAGAGGGTTTACTCTGTATCTAACCCCGTGCTGTACCTGTCCTGGGAGTGTTTGATGGGGACGGTGTGGAGGGAGCTTTACTCTGTATCTAACCCCGTGCTGTACCTGTCCTGGGAGTGTTTGATGGGGACAGTGTAGAGGGAGATTTACTCTGTATCTAACCCCGTGCTGTACCTGTCCTGGGAGTGTTTGATGGGGACAGTGTAGAGGGAGATCTACTCTGTATCTAACCCCGTGCTGTACCTGTCCTGGGAGTGTTTGTTGGGGACAGTGTAGAGGGAGCTTTACTCTGTATCTAACCCCGTGCTGTACCTGTCCTGGGAGTGTTTGATGGGGACGGTGTAGAGGGAGCTTTACTCTGTATCTAACCCCGTGCTGTACCTGTCCTGGGAGTGTTTGATGGGGACAGTGTAGAGGGAGATTTACTCTGTATCTAACCCCGTGCTGTACCTGTCCTGGGAGAGCTTGATGGGGACAGTGTAGAGGGAGATCTACTCTGTATCTAACCCCGTGCTGTACCTGTCCTGGGAGTGTTTGATGGGGACAGTGTAGAGGGTTTACTCTGTATCTAACCCCGTGCTGTACCTGTCCTGGGAGTGTTTGATGGGGACGGTGTAGAGGGAGATTTACTCTGTATCTAACCCCGTGCTGTACCTGTCCTGGGAGTGTTTGATGGGGACGGTGTAGAGGGAGCTTTACTCTGTATCTAACCCCGTGTTGTACCTGTCCTGGGAGTGTTTGATGGGGACGGTGTAGAGGGAGATTTACTCTGTATCTAACCCCGTGCTGTACCTGTCCTGGGAGTGTTTGATGGGGACGGTGTAGAGGGAGCTTTACTCTGTATCTAACCCCGTGCTGTCCCTGTCCTGGGAGTGTTTGATGGGGACAGTGTAGAGGGAGCTTTACTCTGTATCTAACCCCGTGCTGTACCTGTCCTGGGAGTGTTTGATGGGGACGGTGTAGAGGGTTTACTCTGTATCTAACCCCGTGCTGTACCTGTCCTGGGAGTGTTTGATGGGGACAGTGTAGAGAGAGCTTTACTCTGTATCTAACCCCGTGCTGTACCTGTCCTGGGAGTGTTTGATGGGGACAGTGTAGAGGGAACTTTACTCTGTATCTAACCCCGTGCTGTACCTGTCCTGGGAGTGTTTGATGGGGACAGTGTAGAGGGAACTTTACTCTGTATCTAACCCCGTGCTGTACCTGTCCTGGGAGTGTTTGATGGGGACGGTGTAGAGGGAGCTTTACTCTGTATCTAACCCTGTGCTGTACCTGTCCTGGGAGTGTTTGATGGGGACAGTGTAGAGGAAGCTTTACTCTGTATCTAACCCCGTGCTGTACCTGTCCTGGGAGTGTTTGATGGGGACAGTGTAGAGGGTTTACTCTGTATCTAACCCCGTGCTGTACCTGTCCTGGGAGTGTTTGATGGGGACAGTGTAGAGGAAGCTTTACTCTGTATCTAACCCCGTGCTGTACCTGTCCTGGGAGTGTTTGATGCGGATGGTGTAGAGGGAGATTTACTCTGTATCTAACCCCGTGCTGTCCCTGTCCTGGGAGTGTTTGATGGGGACAGTGTAGAGGGAGCTTTACTCTGTATCTAACCCCGTGCTGTACCTGTCCTGGGAGTGTTTGATGGGGACAGTGTAGAGGGAGATTTACTCTGTCTCTAACCCCGTGCTGTACCTGTCCTGGGAGTGTTTGATGGGGACGGTGTGGAGGGAGATTTACTCTTGGATCTTACCTCTATCGTGCTGGTATAACGGGGCGTCAAGCCTAGAGCTCCAATGGTCCTTGCTCCAGGGTCCAATTGAGGTGCACTCTTGGTTCCAAGTGCTGACTCTCTTCCTGCCAAATTCACTTTCTTCTCCAGTGAGGTTGTGGTTTCAGTACGGCTTCAGTGACAGTGTGCATTAATGTGCGATGGTGAGTGTGTGTGTGGTTTGCAGTGTCCACCAGTATTCCCTGTGGAGTGCAAAACTCTGAGGTACAGAGGGATCTGGGTGTCCTGGTACATGAATCATACAGTTATGCCAATACAGACAGTGATTAGGAAGGCAAATGGAATGCTGCCCTTTACCCCCCCCACCACTGCTGCTTTCAAGTAGTGTGTGTTGCTACAGCTGTACAGGGTGTTGGTGAGACCCCACCTGGAGCACTGTGCACGGTTGGGTCTCCTTATTTAAGGAGGGATAGACTCGCACTGGAGGCCGTTCAGAGAAGGTTCACTCGGCTGATTCCCGGGATGAAGGGGGTTTGTCTCATGAGGAAAGGTTGAGCAGGTTGGGCCCTGTACCCATTGGGGTTTAGAAGAATGAGGGGTGATCTTATTGAAACATATCAGATCCTGAGGGGGGTGGGGTTATAACAGGTTGGAGGCTGAGAGGATGTTTCCCCCTCGTGGGGGTATCTAGAACGGGGGGGGGGACACAGTTTCAGAATAAGGGGTCTCCTATTGAAGATGGAGATGAAGAGGAATTTCCTCTCTCAGAGGGTGGTCAGTCTGTGGAATTCTCTCCCCCCGCCCCCACAGAGAGCAGGGGAGGCTGGGTCACTGAATATATTCAAGGCCGAGTTAGACAGATTTTTGATCGACAAGGGAGTCAAGGGTTATGGGGGGACAGACAGGAAAGTGGGGTTAAGGCCACAATCAGATCAGCCACGATGGTATAGAATGGCGGAGCAGGCTCGAGGGGCCGAATGGCCTCCTCCTGTTCTGTTATAATGAAGCTCTCACACAGTAATGGGCCCAGTGTCCTGTGTGGGAGGAGGGGAATAGGATGGGCCCGGTGTCCTGTATACTGCCCCTGGTCTGGACCAGCCAACTCCCCATTGAAAAACTGAGACCATGTTCAGAAAGAGAGATCCAAGACCGACTTTATTACAGTTCTATGAAGCCACAAGGGTGTAAAATCATGATAACTGGGTACGACCTGGGTGTTAAACAACAGGAACCAGGTCGGTTTTTATTACAAAAAGAACAGTGTCTGGACCTGTGCTTACACTCAAATGCAAAGACTTTCAAAACACAAATAAACCATCAGGTGACTGAAATTTATTATGTACAACATACTGGGAGGGACAGAGGGTCAGAGTCAGCTGGAAGAGAGGGAGGCACAGAACAGAGGAAAGAGGGGGGTGCAGAAAGAGGAGACAGGGAGGGAGGGTGAGAGAGGGTCAGACAGAAAGGGGAGATCAGATAGAGAGAGACAGAGATAGAATCAGACAGAAAGAGAGAGAGAAATGGATAGACGAGAGAGAGGAACAGAGAGAGGGAGACAGACAGAGAGAGAGAGAGACAGACAGACAGAGAGACAGAGAGAGAGAGAGACAGAGCGAGGGAGACAGAGAGAGAGATAGAGAGAGAGAGACAGAGAGAGAGAGAGACAGACAGACAGAGAGAGAGAGAGACAGACAGACAGACAGACAGAGAGAGAGACAGAGAGGGAGAGAGACAGAGAGGGAGAGAGACAGAGAGGGAGAGAGACAGACAGGGAGAGAGACAGACAGGGAGAGAGAAAGACAGGGAGAGAGAAAGACAGACAGGGAGAGAGACAGACAGACAGGGAGAGAGACAGAGAGAGACAGACAGACAGAGACAGAGAGAGACAGACAGACAGAGAGAGAGAGAGACCAAACTGTCAGGGACCTGCCAACAGCCGCTGAGAGTCAACAAACTACTCGAGGGGTCAGCACAACCATCGAGAGATCAGGCAGACCCACAGAGACTCTCCATTCACTGTCACCCCTCCTCCACTCAGACCTTCCCGCTCATCCCCCTGTTCCTTACCCTCCGCCCCCCCCTCACCATCGAGATCACGCAGACCCAGAGAGACTGTCACTTTCCCATTGCCCCTCCTCCACTCCTACCTCCCATCCCCTCTTCCCCTGGCCTTTACCCCTATCCCTCACCAACTGGGGGCTTCAGGTTCACCTCCGAGACATGGGACACTTGGTAACACTCTCCGTTTGTTCTCAAAGCGATGATCCCATTGGAAAGCCTGTGTTTCATCGAGACTGTGCCAACACCGCTCCCCCACAACCCCCAACCCCTCTGCGGGGAAGGTGGGGGGAGTCAGAGGGAGAGTGGAAGTGTTACTGGAGATTGGAGGTGTCACTGCAGGATTATCAACTGTGGAGGCATCGCAACCCCCAACACCAGTCGTTGGGGGGTTTATGGGGTAGTGATCAGAGACAGGGAGCCTTGCTTCACCGACCCCACCCCCCCCTCAATCCAATCCAAGAGCATGGGACAACGTGCAAGAGCTGGGGTAACTGTGGACCCCCTTTGGTGCCCCTTCCCTCATCCCAAATACATCTCAGGGGCTAAATGTCTCCCCAAGGCCTCCTGGTCAATAGTGAGATTGGCAGGTTCATGGGAAGGGAGGGATGGACAGATAGACACAGTATGGAGTTCAGGATTGAGAGAGTCCGGGTTAAAGACAAAGGGACTGGGGGAGGGGAGAAGGGGGGAGGTGTGAGGAGAGTCTGGGATATTGATTGAGGGACTGGGGGAGGGGAGAAGAGAGAAGGGAGTCAGTACAAAAACGGGGATTACTGTAAAATCAACACTTCTGCAATCGAGCAGGACCAGCCCTAAAGGGGGCTTAGCTTTTTAACTAAATTGGAGTCACATGAATAGAAGGACACAGAGACCATCCACAAGCAACACACACACACACAACTCATGGAGGAGCCTTCACACAACACACACAGTCTACACACAGAGTAACCCACACACACAACACGCAGAGGAACCCCCCCAGACGTCATACAGACACACGCGCACACACACGCGCGCACACACAGACATGCGATCTGCACACACAAACACGCGAGCACACAGACATGCGAGCAGACACAGACACGCGAGCACACACAGCCACGCGAGCACACACAGCCACGCGAGCACACACAGCCACGCGAGCACACACAGACACGCGCGCACAGACACGCGATCTGCACACACAGACGCGCGCACACACAGACACGCGAGCACACACAGACACGCAAGCACACACAGACACGCGCGCACACACAGACACGCGCGCACACACAGACACGCGATCTGCACACACAAACACGCGATCTGCACACACAAACACACGATCTGCACACAGAGTAACCCATGCACACAACACGCAGAGAAACCCCACATGCATCATATACATACACACACACACAGGAACCCCCACATGCATCATATATACACACACACACATCATATACACACACACACACACACACAGAGGAAACCCCATATGCATCATATATACACACACCCATATATACACACACACACACGTATCATATATACACACACACATGCATCATATATACACACACAGAGGAAACCCCATATGCATCATATATATACACACACACAGAGGAACCCCCATATGCATCATATACACACACACACATGCATCATGTACACACACACACAGAGGAACCCCACATGCATCATACACATACACACACACACACACAGATGCGCACACACAACATTCAGAGAAATCCACGTGCATCTCTCTCACACACACACACACACACACACACACACACACACACACACACACACACACACACACACACACACACACACACACACACACACACACACACACACACACACACACACACACACACACACACACACACACACACACGAGAAGGAACAGGAGGGGAGATTGAGACAGCCACAATCTGAAGCAGACTGTTTGGTTCTCTCTCTCTGTCTCCGTACTGAATGGTATGTCACTCCACCCACCCCGCAGTGCTGGTCCTGGCAGCAACAGAAGGGTTCAGAGGTGGAAAGAGGCTTGGGGGGGGGGTGGGTGGGTGGGTTGGGGGGGGGGGGGGGGGGGGGGGGGGTGTGTTTGGAAGGGGTATGGAATCCCTGCCAAATCCCAAGAGGATAAGAATTCTCTGTGCAGGGGCCGAGGGTGGATGAGGGGCGGCAGTGAATGTTACACTCATTCCTCTCCCTCCCACTCCCCAATTCCAACAGACATCATGACCCCTGCCCACCATCTCCCACCACACGCACACCCCCCCACTTCCCCTCGCTCTCAGCAGCAGCCCCCTCCAGAGGGTTTCACAGGGGTGCTGTCGATTTTCAGGTTTGGCCTCTCACTCCCCACAGTAGCCCCAGGACCCATTCTCTTCTTAATCTCAGCAGCCATGGTCATGAAAGCCTGCTCCACATTGGTGGCATTCTTCGCACTGGTCTCCAAGAACGGGATTCCCAACGAGTCCGCAAATTCCTGCCGGAGGAAGGCAAAATTTCCCCATTCAAAACAGTCACAAAGCAGGGGGCCGGGAGAGGGAAAGAGCAAGGACACACCCCAAGTACACTGTAGCTTGGTACCAGGGTACTGAAGGGGCACCACAGTGTCGGAGGGTGAGTGTGTGTGGGACCCGTACCCCAGTGAGAGTCAGTGTGTGTGGGACCCGTAACCCAATGAGAGTCAGCGTGTGTGGGACCCGTACCCCAGTGAGAGTCAGTGTGTGTGGGACCCGTACCCCAGTGAGATTCAGTGTGTGTGTGTGGGACCCGTACCCCAGTGAGAGTCACTGTGTGTGGGACCCGTACCCCAGTGAGAGTCAGTGCGTGTGAGACCCGTACCCCAGTGAGAGTCAGTGTGTGTGGGACCCAAACCCCAGTGAGAGTCAGTGTGTCTGGGACCCGTACCCCATTGAGAGTCAGTGTGTGTGGGACCCGAACCCCAGTGACAGTCAGTGTGTGTGGGACCCGTACCCCAGTGAGAGTCAGTGTGTCTGGGACCCGTACCCCAGTGACAGTCAGTGTGTCTGGGACCCGAACCCCAGTGACAGTCAGTGTGTGTGGGACCCGTACCCGAGTGACAGTCAGTGTGAAATCTATACTCTCCACTGCTCACCTTTGCTGTCGTGTAATCCACTAATTTTTTGGTTGTTAGGTCACATTTGTTTCCCACTAACAACTTGTTGACGTTTTCACTGGCATATCGGTCAATCTCCTGGAGCCACTGCTTGACGTTATTGTAGGATTCCTGTATCGACAGAGGTCTCAGTTTAGAACTCACAACTAAGGGGCTCCCCTCCTCCACTCCCTGCAGGTGGCTGAAACCCTCACCCATAACTTCAACATCAGTTACCATGTGTACACTGCCCTCGCCCAGCTGTCCCTCACCACCAGCTCCCTCAGCCAGGGGTCCCTCACCACCAGCTCCCTCAGCCAGGGGTCCCTCACCACCAGCTCCCTCAGCCAGGGGTCCCTCACCACCAGCTCCCTCGCCCAGCTGTCCCTCACCACCAGCTCCCTCAGCCAGGGTTCCCTCACCACCACCTCCCTCAGCCAGGGGTCCCTCACCACCAGCTCCCTCGCCCAGCAGTCCCTCACCACCAGCTCCCTCCACTCCTCCGCTCCCTCTGAATTGTCCGGCTGCTTATCCAACATCCAGTCCTGGATGGGCAGAAATTTCCTCCGATTCAATATGGGGAAGACCGAAGCCATTGTTTTCAGTCCCCGCTCCAGTCTCCATTCCCTAGGTACCAGCTCCATCCCTCTCTCCCCCCAGGGAACAGTCTGAGATTAAACCAGTCTGTTCACAGCCTCAGTGTCACATTCGAACCCGGGGCTGAGATTCCGACCTCCTATTCGCCCATTTCCACCCCCGTAACATCGCCCGGATTCACCCCCGTCTCAGCTCATCAGCTGCTGAAGCCCTCACCCACACCTCTGCTACCTCCACACTCGACTATCCCAACCCTCTCCCGGAGACTCTCCCACATTCCACCCTCCGCAAACCTCAGCTCATCCCAAACTCTGCTGCCCCCCACCCCCCGTGTCCGAACTCACACCGAGTCCCCCTCACCCATCAACCCCTGTGCTCACACTGACCCACACTGACTCCCGGTCCAGACACACCTCGATTTTAAAATTCACATCCTCGTGTTCAAATCCCTCCTCACCCCCTCCCTATCTCTGTAACCTTCTCCAGACCCTACACCCCTCCCTATCTCTGTAACCTCCTCCAGACCCTACACCCCTCCCTATCTCTGTAACCTCCTCCAGCCCCTACACCCCTCCCTATCTCTGTAACCACCTCCAGTTCCTACAACCCTCCCTTTCTCTGTAACCTCCTCCAGCCCCTACACCCCTCCCTATCTCTGTAACCTCCTCCAGCCCCTATAACCCTATCTCTGTAACCAACTCCAGACCCGACAACCACATCTCTGTAACCTCCTCCAGCCCCTACAACCCTCCCTATCTCTGTAACCTCCTCCAGCTCCTACAACCATCCCTATCTCTGTAAGCTCCTCCAGCCTCTACAACCCTCCCTATCTCTGTAACCTCTTCCAGCCCCTACACCCCTCCCTATCTCTGTAACCTCCTCCAATCCCTACAACCATCCCTATCTCTGTAACCTCCTCCAGCCCCTATAACCCTCCCTATCTCTGTAACCTCCTCCAGCCCCTACAACCCTATTTCTGTAACCTCCTCTAGACTCTACAACCCTATCTCTGTAACCTCCTCCAGCCCCTACAACCATCCCTATCTCTGTAACCTCCTCCAGCCCCTACAACCCTCCCTATCTCTGTAACCTCCTCCAACCCCTACAACCCTCCCTATCTCTGTAACCTCCTCCAGCCCCGACAGCCCTCCCTGTCTCTGTAACCTCCTCCAGCCCCTACAACCCTCCCTATCTCTGTAACCTCCTCCAGCCCCTACAACCCTCCCTATCTCTGTAACCTCCTCCAGCCCCTACAACCCTCCCTATCTCTGTAACCTCCTCCAGCCCCTACAACCCTCCCTATCTCTGTAACCTCCTCCAGCCCCTACAACCCTCCCTATCTCTGTAACCTCCTCCAGCCCCTACAACCCTCCCTATCCCTGTAACCTCCTCCAGCCCCTACAACCCTCCCTATCTCTGTAACCTCCTCCAGCCCCTACAACCCTCCCTATCTCTGTAACATCCACCAGCCCCTACAGCCCTCCTTACCTCTATAAAACACCCCAGTCCCTACAACCCTCCCTATCTCTGTAAGCTCCTCCAGCCCCTACAACCCTCCCTATCTCTGTAACTTCCTCCAGCCCCTACAAAACTCCCTTTCTCTTTAACATCCTCCAGCCCCTACAACCCTCCCTATCTCTGTGACCTCCTCCAGTCCCTACAACCCTCCCTATCTCTGTAACCTCCTCCAGCCCCTATAACCCTCCCTATCCCTGTAACCTCCTCCAACCCCGACAGCCCTCCCTGTCTCTGTAACCTCCTCCAGCCTCTACAACCCTCCCAATCTCTGTAACCTCCTCCAGCCCCTACAACCCTCCCTATCTCTGTAACCTCCTCCAGCCCCTACAACCCTCCCTATCTCTGTAACCTCCTCCAGCCCCTACAACCCTCCCTATCTCTGTAACCTCCTCCAGCCCCTACACCCCTCCCTATCTCTGTAACCTCCTCCAGCCCCTACACCCCTATGAGGTCTCTGCGCTCCTCCAGTTCTGGCCTCTTGTGCATTGCCCCACTCTCTTCACTCCAAGCTTCTACAGAGAGAAAGAGTTGACACAGGAGACCACAGGTACAGGCTGTGAGGTATCAGCAAATTACGTTACTGGAGGGATGGTCTTCGATGAGGAGTTAGGGGATTGTAGGAATTGGATTCGATGGGAATGGAGGAAATTGGAGGAATGGGGTTCAATAGAAAGTTAGTGGATTGGATGAACGGGATTTGATGGGAGGGATAGGGAACTGGAGAAATGTGATTCAATGGGAGAGTTAGAGGATCGGAGAAATGGGATTCGATAGGCGAGTTAAGGAATTGGAGCATTGGGATTCGATAAGAGAGCTAGGGGATTGGAGGGGTGGGATCAATGAAGAGTTAGGGGATTGGAGGGATGGGATGGATGGAGAGTTGGGGGATTGGAGGGATGGGATGGATGAAGAGTTAGGGGATTGGAGGGATGGGATGGATGGAGAGTTAGGGGATTGGAGGGATGGGATGGATGGAGAGTTAGGGGATTGGAGGGATGGGATGGATGGAGAGTTGGGGGATTGGAGGGATGGGATGGATGGAGAGTTGGGGGATTGGAGGGATGGGATGGATGGAGAGTTGGGGGATTAGTGGGATGGGATGGATGGAGAGTTGGGGGATTGGAGGGACGGGATGGATGGAGAGTTAGGGGATTGGAGGGATGGGATGGATGGAGAGTTAGGGGATTGGAGGGATGGGATGGATGGAGAGAGGGGATTGGAGGGATGGGATGGATGGAGAGTTGGGGGATTGGAGGGATGGGATGGATGGAGAGTTGGGGGATTGGAGGGATGGGATGGATGGAGAGTTAGGGGATTGGAGGGATGGGATGGATGGAGAGTTGGGGGATTGGAGGGATGGGATCGATGGAGAGTTGTGCGATTGGAGGGACGGGATGGATGGAGAGTTGGGGGATTGGAGGGATGGGATGGATGGAGAGTTGGGGGATTAGTGGGATGGGATGGATGGAGAGTTGGGGGATTGGAGGGATGGGAATGATAGAGAGTTGGGGGATTGGAGGGACGGGATGGATGGAGAGTTAGGGGATTGGAGGGACGGGATGGATGGAGAGTTGGGGAATTAGTGGGATGGGATGGATGGAGAGTTGGGGGATTGGAGGGATGGGATGGATGGAGAGTTGGGGGATTGGAGGGATGGGATGGATGGAGAGAGGGGATTGGAGGGATGGGATCGATGGAGAGTTGTGCGATTGGAGGGACGGGATGGATGGAGAGTTAGGGGATTGGAGGGATGGGATGGATGGAGAGTTGGGGGATTGGAGGGATGGGATGGATGGAGAGTTGGGGGATTGGAGGGATGGGATGGATGGAGAGAGGGGATTGGAGGGATGGGATGGATGGAGAGAGGGGATTGGAGGGATGGGATGGATGGAGAGTTAGGGGATTGGAGGGATGGGATGGATGGAGAGTTGGAGGATTGGAGGGATGGGATCGATGGAGTTTGAAGCTTCTCCACTTCTTTCACCTGGTCTGTGACGTCATAAACAACGATAATGCCATGAGCTCCCCTGTAGTAACTTGACGTGATGGTTCGAAACCGCTCCTGTCCTGCTGTGTCCCACTAACAAAAAGAACAAGTCAGTTAGAGGAATAACAGCAGATCACAGGATAGCTACAAATTAGGTTTGTATATCAAGCTGTGTGGCACTGACATTAACAACAGGAGATGCTCCACTCCTATCAGTGACCAAGTCTAAGCAGCAGGCAGCAGGAAATATCAATGGACTCAATGTCCTCGAGCTTGTGAGGGGAAAGCGCCAATGGAGCCCAGCTTACCAACAATAAATGGTACAGTTAGATAGCACTGACATGGTTAGGTCAGGCACTGTCAATCACGCAAATAACCCCGCCTCCTCCAAGGGCCTGTCAATCACGCAGATAACCCCGCCTCCTCCAAGGGCCTGTCAATCACCCAGATAGACAAGACTCCTCCCAGGGCCTGACAATCACCCAGATAGCCCCACCTCCTCCCAGGACCTGTCAATCACAGGGAGCGCCAGTTCCTCCCAGGGCCTGTCAATCACACAGGGAGCCCCACCTCCTCCCAGGGCCTGTCAATCACGCAGATAACCCCTGCCTCCTCCCAGGGCCCAACAATCACCCAGACAGCCCCGCCTCCTCCCAGGGTCTGTCAATCACCCAGATGGCCCCGCCTCCTCCCAGGGACTGTCAATCACCCAGATAGACAAGACTCCTCCCAGAGCCTGACAATCACCCAGATAGCCCCACCTCCTCCCAGGACCTGTCAATCACAGGGAG
>NW_024470767.1:717209-752209 GCF_017639515.1 Carcharodon carcharias
TCAGAGGGACGGGGGAGAGGGATGGGGAGGATCAGGGACAGAGGCAGGTAGGTTTGTGGGGGAGGGAGGTTTAGGGAGGGAGGGAGATTGAGGGAGGGAGGTTGAGGGACGGAGGGAGGTTGAGGGACCAAGGGGGGTTGAGGGACCGAGGGGGGTTGAGGGACCGAGGGGGGTTGAGGGACCGAGGGTGAAGGAGATAGGGAGGTTTAGGGAAGGAGGGATGTTGAGGGAGATAGGGAGGTTTAAGGAGGGAGGGAGGTTGGTTTTTTTGGGGGGGGGGGGGGGGGGTGCGGGGGGTGGTTTAGGGAGGGAATTCCAGACATTCCACTGGCCAACATTTCACTTGCTTCCCAATCACTTGCTGACCTGCATGCTCACTGTTCATAATTCATGCACCCGGACACCCAGGTCCCTCTGTACCGCCAAGTTCTGCAATCTCTCTCCATGTAAATCATATTCTGCTTTTCTGTTCTTCCCGCCATAGTGGACAACCTCATATTTTCCCACATTCTACTCCATTTGTGAAACTTTTGCCCACTCTCTTCACCTATCTATATTCCTTTGCAGACTCTTTGTATCCTCCTCACAACTTGCTCTCCTACATACCTTTGTATGGTCAGCAAATTTGGCTACACTACAGTCAGTCCCTTTATCCAGGTCATTAATATAGATTGTAAATAGTTGAGGCACCAGCACTGATCCCGACAGCACTCCATTAGTTACATTCTGCCAACCTGAAAATGACCCATTGACCCCGACTCTCTGTTCCTGATAGTTAGCCAGTCCTCTATCCCTGCTAATATATCCAACGTCACATGCTCTTGTCTTGTGTTGCAACCTTTTGGAAATCCAAATACACAACATCTACAGGTTCCCCTTTGCCCATCCTGCTTGTTACATCCTCAACAAACTCTAATAAATTTGTTAAACACGATTTCCCTTGCACAAAGCCACCCTAACTCTGATTGTATTTTTGATTTTCTCAGTGTCCTGCTATTACCGCTAAATAATGGGCCCCGGAGTCTTCCTAAAGATCGAAGTTAGACTAAACCGGTCTATAGTTTCCTGCTGTCTAACTCCCTCCCTTTCCTGAATAGAGGTGTTACATTTGTGGTTTTTCCAATCCACTGGGACCTTTCCAGAATCTAGCAGATATTGGAAGATTGTAACCACTGCATCCACTATCTCTGCAGCAACTTTTTTGAAGACCCTAGGGTGCAGGCCATCTAGTCCAGGGGACTTGTCAGCCGTAAGTCCCATCAGTATTGTTGTACCTTCTCTCCAGTGATGGTGACTCCCTCCCTTTTACTCTCTGCTTTTCTACTGTTCTTGGAATGCTTTCTGTGCCCTTTCCTCCTTTCCCATCGTTAATTCCACAGATCTGTGTCTGTGATACACACACACACAGCTCACCACCACCACCACCACCACCTTCTCGAGGGGTAATTAGGGGGAGGGCAATAAAGGCTGGGCCCGGCCAGCGACACCCACATCCCCGTGAACGAATAAATTAAAAATATCCTCGGAGAGGGTGCGGAGGAGGTTTACTAGAACGTTCCCAGGGATGAGGGACTCATGTGGAGAGACTGGAGAAGCTGGGGGGTGGATGGGGAAGAGGGGGGAATGGGGAAGAGGGGGGCAAGGTGGGGAAGGTGTGGGTGGGGAAGGTGGGGGCGGGGGTGGGGAAATGGGGGGGTCGGGAAGGTGGGGTGGGGATGGGGAAGATGGGGGTGGGGATGGGGAAGAGGGGGGTAGGGGTGGGGAAGAGGGGGGTAGGGGTGGGGAAGAGAGGGGTCGGGAAGGTGGGGATGGGGAAGGGGGGATGGGGTAGAGGGGTGTGGGGATGGGGAAGAGGCGGGTGGGAGTGGAGATGGGGAAGAGGGGGATGGGGAAGAAGGGATTGGGGAGGTGGGGGTGGGGGTGTGGAAGAGGGGATGGGTAAGGGAGATGGGGAAGAGGGGGTAGGGGAGTGGGGTGGTGGGGGTGTGGAAAAGTGAGGTGGGGTGTGGAAGAGTGGGGTGGGGGTGTCGAAGAGGGGGTTGTGGAAGAGGGAGGGTGAGGAATAGGTGGGGTGCGGATGGGGAAGGGGGGATGGGGAAGGGGAAGGTGTGATGGGGAAGGGGGGGCGGAGAAGAGGGGGGGGGCGGGGAAGGGGGGGCGGGTTGGTGGTGGCGAAGGAGGGGTGGGGAAGAGGGGGGTCAATGGGGTGGTGGGCGAGAGGGGGAGGGGGGTCATTGGGGGTCGGGGGTTGGGCGGCATTAGGGGGGTGGGAGAGAGACCATAAAACATAGGAGCAGAAATTAGGCCATTCTGCCCATCGAGTCTGCTCCACCATTCAATCATGGCTGATAAGTTTCTCAACCCCATTCTCCCGCCTTCTCCCCGTAACCTTTGATCCCCTTACCAATCAAGAACCTATCTATCTCGGTCTTAAATACACTCAATGACCTGGCCTCCACAGCCTTCTGTGGCAATGAATTCCATAGATTCACCACTCTCTGGCTAAAGAAGTTTCTCCTCATCTCTGTTCTAAAAGGTCTTCCCTTTACTCTGAGGCTGTGCCCTCGGGTCCTAGTCTCTCCTACTAATGGAAACATCTCCCCCATGTCCACTCTATCCAGGCCTTTCAGTATTCTGTAAGTTTCAATCAGATCCCCCCCTCATCCTTCTAAACTCCATCGAGTATAGACCCAGAGTCCTCAAACGTTCCTCACATGTTAAGCCTTTCATTCCTGGGATCGTTCTCGTGAACCTCCTCTGGACCCTCTCCAGGGCCAGCACATCCTTCCTGAGATACAGGGCCCAAAATTGCTCACAATATTCTAAATGTGCTCTGACCAGAGCCTTATAAAGCCTCAGCAGCACATCCCTGCTTTTATATTCTAGTCCTCGCGAAATAAATGCCAACATTGCATTTGCCTTCCTAACTACCAACTCAACCTGCAAGTTAACCTTAAGAGAATCCTGGACTAGGACTCCCAATTCCCTCTGCACTCCAGATTTCTGAATTCTCTCCCCATTTAGAAAATAGTCTATGCCTCTATTCTTCCTACCAAAGTGCATGACCTCACTCTTCCCCACGTTGTATTCCATCTGCCACTTCTTTGCCCATTCTCCTAACCTGTCCAAATCCTTCTGCAGCCTCCCCGCCTCCTCAATACTACCTGTCCCTCCACCTATCTTTGTATCATCTGCAAACTTAACCAGGATGCCCTCAGTTCCTTCATCTAGATCATTAATGTATAAAGTGAAAAGTTGTGGCCCCAACACTGACCCCTGCGGAACTCCACTAGTCACCGGCCGCCATCCTGTGAAGGACCCCCTTATCCCCACTCTGCCTCCTGCCAGACAGCCAATCTTCTATCCATGCTAGTACCTTGCCTCTAACACCATGGGCTCTTATCTTACTGAGCAGCCTCCTGTGCAGCACCTTGTCAAAGGGCTTCTGGAAGTCCAAGTAGATAACATCCATTGGCTCTCCTTTGTCGAACCTACTCGTTACCTCCTCAAAGAATTCTAACAGATTTGTCAGGCATGACCTCCCCTTGATGAAACCATGCTGACTTTGCCCGATTTTACCATGCACTTCCAAGTATTCTGAAATCTCATCCTTAATAATGGACTCTAAAATCTAACCAATGACCGAGGTCAGGCTAATCGGCCTGTAATTTCCCGTCTTTTGCCTCACTCCCTTCTTAAACAGGGGGGTTACATTAGCGATTTTCCAGTCCTCTGGGACCCTCCCTGACTCCAGTGATTCCTGAAAGATCACCATTAACGCCTCCACTATCTCTTCAGCTATCTCCTTCAGAACTCTGGGATGTAATCCATCTGGTCCAGGTGATTTATCCACCTTCAGACCTTTCAGTTTTCCTAGCACCTTCTCCTTGCTAATGGCCACCATACTCACCTCTGCCCCCCCGACTGTCTTGAACTTTGGGGATGTCACTTGTGTCTTCCACTGTGAAGACTGACGCAAAGTACCTATTCAGTTCCTCCGCCATTTCTTTGTTTCCCACTACTACTTCTCCAGCGTCATTTTCCAGTGGCCCAATGTCCACTTTTGCCTCTCTCTTACCCTTTATATATCTAAAAAAACTCTTGCAATCTTCTTTTATATTACTGGCTAGTTTACCCTCATATTTAATCTTCTCCCTCCTTATTGCTTTTTTAGTTGTCCTCTGTTGGTCTTTGTAGGCTTCCCAATCCCCTGGTTTCTCACTGCTCTTCGCCACATTGTATGCTTTCTCTTTAGCTTTTATGCTGTCCCTGACTTCACTTGTCAGCCATGGTTGCCTCATCGTCCCTTTAGTATGCTTCTTCTTCCTAGGGATGAATTTTTGCTGTGTCTCCCAAATTACTCCCAGAAACTCCTGCCATTGCTGTTCCACTGCCTTTCTTGCTAGGCTCATCTCCCAGTCAATTCTGGCCAGCTCCTCCCTCATGCCTCTGTAGTTGCCTTTATTCAACTGTAATACCGTTACATCTGATTCCAGCTTTTTCCTCTCAAATTGCAGGGTAAATTCTATCATATTATGGTCACTTCCTCCTAAGGGTTCCTTCACCTTAAGCTCCCTTATCAAATCTGCCTCATTACACATCACTAAATCTCGAATTGCCTGTTCCCTAGTGGGCTCCACCACAAGCTGCTCCAAAAAGCCGTCTCATAGACATTCCACAAATTCCCTTTCTCGGGATCCACTACCAACCTGATTTTCCCAGTCTACCTGCATATTGAAATCCCCCATGATCACTGTAACCTTGTCTTTCTTACACGACTTTTCTATCTCCTGGTGTATCTTGTGCCCCACATCCTGACTACTGTTCGGAGGCCTGTACATAACTCCCATTATGGTTTTTTTACCTTTGCGGTTCCTCAACTTTACCCACACAGATTCTACATCATCTGACCCTACTTCGTTTCTTGCTATCGATTTATTTCATTTCTTACTAACAAAGCAATCCCACCCCCTCTGCCAACCTGCCTATCTTTTCGATAGGATGTATATCCTTGGATATTTAGCTCCCAGTCCTGATCCCCTTGCAGCCATGTCTCCGTGACGCCCACCACATCATACCTGCCAATTTCAATCTGCGCCACAAACTCATTTACCTTATTTCGTATACTGCATACATTCAGATACAACACCTTCAGTCCTGTATTTCCCATCCCCTTTCTCATTGTCGTCCCTTTATCTGATGTGCTTGAAGTTAGATTCCTAGCCCTTTCCAAACACTCTGTCCTATTTTGTGTTCTGGAGACTTTAATGGCCTCTCCTGGGCTCTCCTTTCTTTTCAGTTTTTCAGAATTTTCCATGAAGTTGAATCCACCCCCCCCACGCTAACCTGCTGCTTTGTTTCCCATTTGTCATACTTCTTGGAGTTTTACCCTTCCCTTCCTCCCCCCCCGACTTTCTAGTTTAAAGTCCTGTTGACCACCCTGTTTACCCTTTTCGCTGGAACATTGGTCCCAGATCGGTTCAGGTGGAGACCGTCCCAACGGTCTCCTGTTCCCTCCTGTTCCAATACTGATGCCAGTGCCCCATGAAATGGAACTCCTCTTTCCCACACCACTCCTTTAGCCACGTGTTTACTTCCCTTATTCTCACGTCCCTTTGCCAATTTGCACGTGGCTTGGCTAGTAATCCGGAGATTATAACCCTTGAGGACCTGTTCTTTAATTTAGTTCCTAGTTCCTGATAATCCCCAAACAGGTCCTCTTTCCTAGTCTTACCCGTGTTATTTGTCCTGACGTGGACCACAACAACTGGATCCTCCCCCTCCCTCTTCAATATCCTTTCAAGCCAGTCAGAGATGTCCCTCACCCTGGCACCAGGCAGGCAACATACCATGCGGGACTCTCGATCCTGCTTACAAAGGATGCTATCAATTCCCCTAATTATAGAATCCCCTACAACTACCACTTGTCTTTTTGCTCCCCCCTCATGAATGGCCTCCTGTGCCACAGTGCCGTGGTCAGCTGGCTCATCCTCCCTACAGCCCTGTTCCTCACCCACACAGGGAGCAAGAACCTCGTACCTGTTGGACAAGGTCAAGAGCTGAGGCTCCTCTGTTCCTGAACACAGGATCCCTCTACCTGCCTCACTTGCAGTCACACCCTGCTGACCCTGACCACTGACCGAATTTGAGCTACTTAATCTACCGGGTGTGACCGCCTCCTGATACAAAGCGTCTAGGTAACTCTCCCCCTCCTGGATGTGCTGCAGCGTCTGGAGCTCGGACTCCAGCTCATCAGTTCTGAGCCGGAGTTCCTCCAGCAACCAACACTTGCTGCAGATGTGGTCACTGCGGCTCGCAATGGGATCTGCCAGCTCCCACATCATACAGCTACAGCACATCACCTGCCCAGCCATCACTACTTAGATAATTCATTTATTAGCTTTTTTCAAATTTGCTGCACATTTCCTACCAACCAATCAGGTCACAGCTGGGGGGGGGGGGGGGGGGGTCAGTGGGGTCAGGGGGGGAAGTGGGGGCAAGTGGGGGTCGGGGGCGGGGAGGGAGGGGTCAGTGGGGGCAAGGAGGAGGGGTGTCAGTGGGGGCAAGGAGGAGGGGTGTCAGTGGGGGCAAGGAGGAGGGGTGTCAGTGGGGGCAAGGGGCAGGGGGGTCAGTGGGGGCAAGGGGCAGGGGGGTCAGTGGGGGCAAGGGGGGGTAGGGAGGGGGTCAGAGGGGGCAAGGGGGGGTAGGGAGGGGGGTCAGTGGGGGCAAGGGGGGGTAGGGAGGGGGGTCAGTGGGGGCAAGGGGGGGTAGGGAGGGGGCTCAGTGGGGGGAGAGGGCGGGGTCAGTGGGAGGGTGAGCGAGAGGGGGAGAGGGGGGCTGGGTTTCATGAAGGGGGAGGGAGTGAGTGAGGGGGGGTCGGATTGGGGGGGATCAGTGGGTTGGGGGGGATCAGTGGGATGGGGGGGTCAGTGGGATGGGGAGGGTGGTCAGTGGGATGGGGGAGGGGGGTCAGTGGGATGGGGGAGGGGGTCAGTGGGATGGGGGAGGGGGTCAGTGGGATGGGGGAGGGGGGGTCAGTGGGGGGGGTTAGTGGGATGGGGGGGGGTCAGTGAGATGTGGGGGGGGTCAGTGAGATGGGGAGGGAGGGTCAGTGAGATGGGGAGGGAGGGTCAGTGAGATGGGGAGGGTGGTCAGTGGGATGGGGGAGGGGGGTCAGTGGGATGGGGGAGGGGTGTCAGTGGGATGGGGGAGGGGTGTCAGTGAGATGGGGGGGTGTCAGTGAGATGGAGGGGTGTCAGTGGGATGGGGGAGGGGTGTCAGTGAGATGGGGGGGTGTCAGTGAGATGGAGGGGTGTCAGTGGGATGGGGGGGTGTCAGTGAGATGGGGGGGTGTCAGTGAGATGGGGGAGGGGTGTCAGTGGGATGGGGGAGGGGTGTCAGTGGGATGGGGGGGTGTCAGTGAGATGGGGGGCTGTCAGTGAGATGGAGGGGTGTCAGTGGGATGGGGGGTGTCAGTGAGATGGGGGGGGTGTCAGTGAGATGGGGGAGGGGTGTCAGTGGGATGGGGGAGGGGTGTCAGTGGGATGGGGGAGGGGGTCAGTGGGATGGGGGAGGGGGTCAGTGGGATGGGGGAGGGGGTCAGTGGGATGGGGGAGGGGGTCAGTGGGATGGGGGAGGGGGTCAATGGGATGGGGGAGGGGGTCAGTGGGATGGGGTCAGTGGGATGGGGGAGGTGGGGTCAGTGGGGGGGGGTTAGTGGGATGGGGGGGGTCAGTGAGATGTGGGGGGGGTCAGTGAGATGTGGGGGGGGTCAGTGAGATGTGGGGGGGGTCAGTGAGATGTGGGGGGGGTCAGTGAGATGTGGGGGGGGTCAGTGGGATGGGGGAGGGGGTCAATGGGATGGGGGAGGGGGTCAGTGGGATGGGGGAGGGGGTCAGTGTGATGGGGGAGGGGGGGTCAGTGGGGGGGGTTAGTGGGATGGGGGGGGTCAGTGAGATGTGGGGGGGGTCAGTGAGATGGGGAGGGAGGGTCAGTGAGATGGGGAGGGAGGGTCAGTGGGATGGGGGAGGGGGTCAGTGGGATGGGGGAGGGGGTCAGTGGGATGGGGGAGGGAGGGTCAGTGGGATGGGGGAGGGGGGGTCAGTGGGATGGGGGAGGGAGGGTCAGTGGGATGGGGGGAGGGAGGGTCAGTGGGATGGGGGAGGGGGGGTCAGTGGGATGGGGGAGGGAGTCAGTGGGATGGGGGAGGGAGGATCAGTGGGATGGGGGAGGGGGGGTCAGTGGGATGGGGGAGGGGGGGTCAGTGGGATGGGGGAGGGGGTCAGTGGGATGGGGAGGGAGGATCAGTGGGATGGGGGAGGGGGGGTCAGTGGGATGGGGGAGGGAGTCAGTGGGATGGGGGAGGATCAGTGGGATGGGGGAGGGGGGGTCAGTGGGATGGGGGAGGGAGGATCAGTGGGATGGGGGAGGGGGGGTCAGTGGGATGGGGGAGGGAGTCAGTGGGATGGGGGAGGGAGTCAGTGGGATGGGGGAGGGGGTCAGTGGGATGGGGGAGGGGGTCAGTGGGATGGGGGTGTCAGTGGGATGGGGAGGGAGGGTCAGTGGGATGGGGGGTCAGTGGGATGGGGAGGGAGGGTCAGTGGGATGGGGAGGAGGGGGGTCAGTGGGAGGGGAGGGGTCAGTGGGATGGGGGGGTCAGTGGGATGGGGGGGTCAGTGGGATGGGGGGGTCAGTGAGATGGGGGGGTCAGTGAGATGAGGATGGTGGTCAGTGGAATGGGGATGGGGGGTCAGTGGGATGGGGGGTCAGTGGGATGGGGAGTGGGGTCAGTGGGATGGGGGGTCAGTGGGATGGGGAGGGGTGTCAGTGGGATGGGGAGGGAGGGTCAGTGGGATGGGGGGGTCAGTGAGATGAGGATGGTGGTCAGTGGAATGGGGATGGGGGGTCAGTGGGATGGGGGGTCAGTGGGATGGGGAGTGGGGTCAGTGGGATGGGGAGTGGGGTCAGTGGGATGGGGAGTGGGGTCAGTGGGATGGGGGGTCAGTGGGATGGGGAGGGAGGGTCAGTGGGATGGGGAGGAGGGGGGTCAGTGGGAGGGGAGGGGTCAGTGGGATGGGGGGGTCAGTGGGATGGGGGGGTCAGTAAGATGGGGGGGCAGTGAGATGGGGGGTCAGTAAGATGGGTGGGTCAGTGAGATGAGGATGGGGGTCAGTGGAATGGGGATGGGGGGTCAGTGGGATGGGGGGGTCAGTGGGATGGGGGGGTCAGTGGGATGGGGGGGTCAGTGAAATGGGTGGGTCAGTGGGATGGGGATGGGGGGGTCAGTGAGATGGGGGGGGTCAGTGGGATGGAGGGGGGTCAGTGGGATGGAGGGGGGGTCAGTGGGATGGAGGGGGGGTCAGTGGGATGGAGGGGGGGGGTCAGTGGGATGGAGGGGGGTCAGTGGGATGGAGGGGGGTCAGTGGGATGGAGGGGGGGTCAGTGAGATGGTGGGGGTCAGTGAGATGGAGATGGGGGGATCAGCGGGATGGGGATGGGGGGATCAGCGGGATGGGGATGGGGTGGTCAGTGAGATGGGGGATCAGTGAGATGGGGGGGTCAGTGAGATGGAGATGGGGGGATCAGCGGGATGGGGATGGGGGGATCAGCGGGATGGGGATGGGGGGGTCAGTGAGATGGGGGATCAGTGAGATGGGGGGGTCAGTGAGATGGAGATGGGGGGGGTCAGTGGGATGGAGATGGGGGGGTCAGTGGGACGGGGGGTCAGTGAGACGGGGGGGGGGGTCAGTGAGATGGGGTGGTCAGTGGGATGGGGCGTCAGTGGGATGGGGCGTCAGTGGGAAGGGGGGGGTCAGTGGGATGGGGATGGGGGGTCAGTGGGATGGGGATGGGGGGTCAGTGGGATGGGGATGGGGGGTCAGTGGGATGGGGACGGGGAGGGGTCAGTGGGATGGGAGGGTTCAGTGGGATGGGGGGGGTCAATGGGATGGGGAGGGGGGTCAGTGGGATGGGGATGGGGGGTCAGTGGGATGGGGGGTCAGTGGGATGGGGAGTGGGGTCAGTGGGATGGGGGGTCAGTGGGATGGGGAGGGAGGGTCAGTGGGATGGGGAGGAGGGGGGTCAGTGGGAGGGGAGGGGTCAGTGGGATGGGGGGGTCAGTGAGATGGAGATGGGGGGATCAGCGGGATGGGGATGGGGGGATCAGCGGGATGGGGATGGGGGGGGTCAGTGAGATGGGGGATCAGTGAGATGGGGGGGTCAGTGAGATGGAGATGGGGGGATCAGCGGGATGGGGATGGGGGATCAGCGGGATGGGGATGGGGGGGTCAGTGAGATGGGGGATCAGTGAGATGGAGGGGGGTCAGTGGGATGGAGGGGGGGTCAGTGGGATGGAGGGGGGGGGTCAGTGGGATGGAGGGGGGTCAGTGGGATGGAGGGGGGTCAGTGGGATGGAGGGGGGGTCAGTGAGATGGTGGGGGTCAGTGAGATGGGGATGGGGGGATCAGCGTGATGGGGATGGGGGGGATCAGCGGGATGGGGATGGGGGGGTCAGTGAGATGGGGGATCAGTGAGATGGGGGGGTCAGTGAGATGGAGATGGGGGGATCAGCGGGATGGGGATGGGGGGATCAGCGGGATGGGGATGGGGGGGTCAGTGAGATGGGGGATCAGTGAGATGGGGGGGTCAGTGAGATGGAGATGGGGGGGGTCAGTGGGATGGAGATGGGGGGGTCAGTGGGACGGGGGGTCAGTGAGACGGGGGGGGGGTCAGTGAGATGGGGTGGTCAGTGGGATGGGGCGTCAGTGGGATGGGGCGTCAGTGGGATGGGGCGTCAGTGGGAAGGGGCGTCAGTGGGAAGGGGGGGGTCAGTGGGAAGGGGGGGGTCAGTGGGAAGGGGGGGGTCAGTGGGATGGGGATGGGGGGTCAGTGGGATGGGGATGGGGGGTCAGTGGGATGGGGATGGGGGGTCAGTGGGATGGGGACGGGGAGGGGTCAGTGGGATGGGAGGGTTCAGTGGGATGGGGGGGGGTCAATGGGATGGGGAGGGGGGTCAGTGGGATGGAAATGGGGAGGGGTCAGTGGGATGGGAATGGGGAGGGGTCAGTGGGATGGGGGGGGTCAGTGGGATGGGGGGGGGTCAGTGGGATGGGGGGGGGTCAGTGGGATGGGGGGGGTCAGTGGGATGGGGACGGGGGAGTCAGTGGGATGGGGGGGTCAGTGAGATGAGGGGGTCAGTGAGATGGGGGGGTCAGTGAGATGGGGGGGGTCAGTGAGATGGGGGGGGTCAGTGAGATGGGGGGGGTCAGTGAGATGGGTAGGGGGGTCATTGAGATGGGGGGCAGTGGGATGGAGGGGGTCAGGGGGATGGGGGGGTCAGGGGGATGGGGGGGTCAGGGGGATGGGGGGGTCAGTGGGATGGGGGGGTCAGTGGGATGGGGGGGGTCAGTGGGATGGGGGGGGGTCAGCGGAATGGGGAGGGGGTCAGTGAGATGGGGAGGGGGTCAGTGAGATGGGGAGGTCAGTGGGATGGGGGGGTTCAGTGGGATAGGGGGGCGTCAGTGGGATGGGGGGGGTCAGTGGGATGGGGGGCATCAGTGGGATGGGGGGCGTCAGTGGGATGGGGGGGGTCAGTGGGGTGGGTGGGGTCAGTGGGATGGAGCAGGAGGTCAGTGGGATGGGGGGGTCAGTGGGATGGGGGGGTCAGTGGGATAGGAGGGTCAGGGGAATGGGGGGGTCAGGGGAATGGGGGGGTCAGGGGAATGGGATGGGGGGTCAGGGGAATGGGGATGGGGGGGTCAGGGGAATGGGGATGGGGGGGTCAGGGGAATGGGGATGGGGGGGTCAGTGGAATGGGGAGGGGGTCAGTGGGATGGGGGGCGTCAGTGGGATGGGGGGCGTCAGTGGGATGGGGGGGCGTCATGGGATGGGGGGGCGTCAGTGGGATGGGGGACGTCAGTGGGATGGGGGGGTCAGTGGGGTGGGGGGGTCAGTGGGATGGTGCAGGAGGTCAGTGGGATGGGGAGGGGGGTCAGTGGGATGGGGAGGGGGGGTCAGTGGGATGGGGAGGGGGTCAGTGAGATGGGGAGGTTCAGTGGGATGGGGGGCGTCAGTGGGATGGGGGTTCAGTGGGGTGCGAGGGGTCAGTGGGGTGCGAGGGGTCAGTGGGATGGTGCAGGGGGTCAGTGGGATGGTGCAGGGGGTCAGTGGGATGGTGCAGTGGGTCAGTGGGATTGGGGGGGGTCAGTGGGATGAGGCGGTCAGTGGGACGGGGGGGTCAGTGGGACGGGGGGGTTCAGTGGGATGGGGGGGGTTCAGTGGGATGGGGGGGTTCAGTGGGATGGGGGAGGGGGTCAGTGGGATGGGGGAGGGGGTCAGTGGGATGGGGGAGGGGGTCAGTGGGATGGGGGTGTCAGTGAGATGGGGAAGGGGGGGTCAGTGGGATGGGGGTCAGTGGGATGGGGGGGGGTCAGTGGGATGGGGAGGGGGGTCAGTGGGATGGAGGGGGGTCAGTGGGATGGAGGGGGGTCAGTGGGATGGAGGGGGGTCAGTGGGATGGAGGGGGGGTCAGTGGGATGGAGGGGGGGGGTCAGTGGGATGGAGGGGGGTCAGTGGGATGGAGGGGGGGTCAGTGAGATGGTGGGGGTCAGTGAGATGGGGATGGGGGGATCAGCGGGATGGGGATGGGGGGATCAGCGGGATGGGGATGGGGGGGGTCAGTGAGATGGGGGATCAGTGAGATGGGGGGGTCAGTGAGATGGAGATGGGGGGGTCAGTGGGATGGAGATGGGGGGGTCAGTGGGACGGGGGGTCAGTGAGATGGGGTGGTCAGTGGGATGGGGCGTCAGTGGGATGGGGCGTCAGTGGGATGGGGCGTCAGTGGGAAGGGGGGGGTCAGTGGGATAGGAGGTCAGTGGGATGGGGATGGGGGGTCAGTGGGATGGGGATGGGGGGTCAGTGGGATGGGGACGGGGAGGGGTCAGTGGGATGGGAGGGTTCAGTGGGATGGGGGGGGTCAATGGGATGGGGAGGGGGGTCAGTGGGATGGAAATGGGGAGGGGTCAGTGGGATGGGAATGGGGAGGGGTCAGTGGGATGGGGGGGGTCAGTGGGATGGGGGGGGTCAGTGGGATGGGGGGGGTCAGTGGGATGGGGACGGGGGAGTCAGTGGGATGGGGGGGTCAGTGAGATGGGGGGGTCAGTGAGATGGGGGGGTCAGTGAGATGGGTAGGGGGGTCATTGAGATGGGGGGCAGTGGGATGGAGGGGGTCAGGGGGATGGGGGGGTCAGGGGGATGGGGGGGTCAGGGGGATGGGGGGGTCAGTGGGATGGGGGGGGTCAGTGGGATGGGGGGGGTCAGCGGAATGGGGAGGGGGTCAGTGAGATGGGGAGGGGGTCAGTGAGATGGGGAGGTCAGTGGGATGGGGGGGTTCAGTGGGATGGGGGGGCGTCAGTGGGATGGGGGGCGTCAGTGAGATGGGGGGGTCAGTGGGGTGGGTGGGGTCAGTGGGATGGAGCAGGAGGTCAGTGGGATGGGGGGGTCAGTGGGATGGGGGGGTCAGGGGAATGGGGGGGGGTCAGGGGAATGGGGGGGTCAGGGGAATGGGGGGTCAGGGGAATGGGGGGGTCAGGGGAATGGGGATGGGGGGGTCAGGGGAATGGGGATGGGGGGGTCAGGGGAATGGGGATGGGGGGGTCAGTGGAATGGGGAGGGGGTCAGTGGGATGGGGGGCGTCAGTGAGATGGGGGGGCGTCAGTGGGATGGGGGGGCGTCAGTGGGATGGGGGACGTCAGTGGGATGGGGGGGTCAGTGGGGTGGGGGGGTCAGTGGGGTGGGGGGGTCAGTGGGATGGTGCAGGAGGTCAGTGGGATGGGGAGGGGGGGTCAGTGGGATGGGGAGGGGGGGTCAGTGGGATGGGGAGGGGGTCAGTGAGATGGGGAGGGGGTCAGTGAGATGGGGAGGTACAGTGGGATGGGGGGCGTCAGTGGGATGGGGGTTCAGTGGGGTGCGAGGGGTCAGTGGGATGGTGCAGGGGGTCAGTGGGATGGTGCAGTGGGTCAGTGGGATTGGGGGGGTCAGTGGGATGAGGCGGTCAGTGGGACGGGGGGGTCAGTGGGACGGGGGGGTTCAGTGGGACGGGGGGGTTCAGTGGGATGGGGGGGTTCAGTGGGATGGGGGGGTTCAGTGGGATGGGGGAGGGTGTCAGTGGGATGGGGGAGGGGGTCAGTGGGATGGGGGAGGGGGTCAGTGGGATGGGGGTGTCAGTGAGATGGGGAAGGGGGGGTCAGTGGGATGGGGGAGGGGGTCAGTGGGATGGGGGAGGGGGTCAGTGGGATGGGGGTGTCAGTGAGATGGGGAAGGGGGGGTCAGTGGGACGGGGGGGTTCAGTGGGATGGGGGAGGGGGTCAGTGGGATGGGGGTGTCAGTGAGATGGGGAAGGGGGGGTCAGTGGGACGGGGGGGTTCAGTGGGATGGGGGAGGGGGTCAGTGGGATGGGGGAGGGGGTCAGTGGGATGGGGGAGGGGGGTCAGTGGGATGGGGGTGTCAGTGAGATAGGGAAGGGGGGGTCAGTGGGATGGGGGTCAGTGGGACGGGGGGGGTCAGTGGGACGGGGGGGTTCAGTGGGACGGGGGGGTTCAGTGGGATGGGGGAGGGGGTCAGTGGGATGGGGGAGGGGGTCAGTGGGATGGGGGAGGGGGTCAGTGGGATGGGGGTGTCAGTGAGATGGGGAAGGGGGGGTCAGTGGGATGGGGGTCAGTGGGATGGGGGGGGGGTCAGTGGGATGGGGAGAGGGGGTCAGTGGGATGGGGAGGGGGGGTCAGTGGGATGGGGAGGGGGGGTCAGTGGGATGGGGAGGGGGGGTCAGTGGGGGGGGAGTTAGTGGGATGGGGGGGTCAGTGAGATGTGGGGGGGGTCAGTGAGATGTGGGGGGGTCAGTGGGATTGGGATGGGGGGGTCAGTGGGATTGGGATGGGGGGGTCAGTGGGATGGAGGGGGGGTCAGTGAGATGGTGGGGGTCAGTGAGATGGGGATGGGGGGGGATCAGCGGGATGGGGATGGGGGGGTCAGTGGGAGGGGGGGTCAGTGGGGGGGGGGTCAGTGGGGGGGGGTGGGGGGGTCAGTGGGACAGTGGAGGTCAGTGGGACGGGGGGGTCAGTGGGACGGGGGGGTCAGTGAGATGTGGGGGGGGGAAAGTGGGATGGGGGGTCAGTGGGATGGGGAGGGAGGGTCAGTGGGATGGGGAGTGGGGTCAGTGGGATGGGGGGTCAGTGGGATGGGGAGTGGGGTCAGTGGGATGGGGAGTGGGGTCAGTGGGATGGGGGGTCAGTGGGATGGGGAGTGGGGTCAGTGGGATGGGGAGTGGGGTCAGTGGGATGGGGAGTGGGGTCAGTGGGATGGGGAGTGGGGTCAGTGGGATGGGGGGTCAGTGGGATGGGGAGTGGGGTCAGTGGGATGGGGAGTGGGGTCAGTGGGATGGGGGGTCAGTGGGATGGGGAGGGAGGGTCAGTGGGATGGGGAGTGGGGTCAGTGGGATGGGGGGTCAGTGGGATGGGGAGGGAGGGTCAGTGGGATGGGGAGTGGGGTCAGTGGGATGGGGGGTCAGTGGGATGGGGAGGGAGGGTCAGTGGGATGGGGAGGAGGGGGGTCAGTGGGAGGGGAGCGGTCAGTGGGATGGGGGGGTCAGTGGGATGGGGGGGTCAGTAAGATGGGGGGGTCAGTGAGATGGGGGGGGTCAGTGAGATGAGGATGGGGGTCAGTGGAATGGGGATGGGGGGTCAGTGGGATGGGGGGGTCAGTGGGATGGGGGGGTCAGTGGGATGGGTGGGTCAGTGGGATGGGGATGGGGGGGGTCAGTGAGATGGGGGGGTCAGTGGGATGGAGGGGGGTCAGTGGGATGGAGTGGGGTCAGTGGGATGCGGGGGTCAGTGGGATGGGGGGGGTCAGCGGAATGGGGAGGGGGTCAGTGAGATGGGGAGGGGGTCAGTGAGATGGGGAGGTCAGTGGGATGGGGGGGTTCAGTGGGATGGGGGGGCGTCAGTGGGATGGGGGGGGGTCAGTGGGGTGGGGGGGGTCAGTGGGATGGAGCAGGAGGTCAGTGGGATGGGGGGGTCAGTGGGATGGGGGGGTCAGGGGAATGGGGGGGTCAGGGGAATGGGGGGGTCAGGGGAATGGGGATGGGGGGGTCAGGGGAATGGGGATGGGGGGGTCAGGGGAATGGGGATGGGGGGGTCAGTGGAATGGGGAGAGGGTCAGTGGGATGGGGGGCGTCAGTGGGATGGGGGGCGTCAGTGGGATGGGGGGCGCAGTGGGATGGGGGGGCGTCAGTGGGATGGGGGGGCGTCAGTGGGATGGGGGACGTCAGTGGGATGGGGGGGTCAGTGGGGTGGGGGGGGGTCAGTGGGATGGTGCAGGAGGTCAGTGGGATGGGGAGGGGGGGTCAGTGGGATGGGGAGGGGGGGTCAGTGGGATGGGGAGGGTGTCAGTGAGATGGGGAGGTTCAGTGGGATGGGGGGCGTCAGTGGGATGGGGGTTCAGTGGGGTGCGAGGGGTCAGTGGGATGGTGCAGGGGGTCAGTGGGATGGTGCAGTGGGTCAGTGGGATTGGGGGGGTCAGTGGGATGAGGCGGTCAGTGGGACGGGGGGGTCAGTGGGATGGGGGGGTTCAGTGGGATGGGGGGGTTCAGTGGGATGGGGGGGTTCAGTGGGATGGGGGAGGGGGTCAGTGGGATGGGGGAGGGGGTCAGTGGGATGGGGGTGTCAGTGAGATGGGGAAGGGGGGGTCAGTGGGATGGGGGTCAGTGGGATGGGGGGGGTCAGTGGGATGGGGAGGGGGGGTCAGTGGGATGGGGAGGGGGGGTCAGTGGGATGGGGAGAGGGGGTCAGTGGGATGGGGAGGGGGGGTCAGTGGGGGGGAGTTAGTGGGATGGGGGGGTCAGTGAGATGTGGGGGGGGTCAGTGAGATGTGGGGGGGTCAGTGGGATTGGGATGGGGGGGGTCAGTGGGATTGGGATGGGGGGGTCAGTGGGATGGGGGGGGTCAGTGAGATGTGGGGGGAGTCAGTGAGATGTGGGGGGGTCAGTGGGATGGGGAGGGAGGGACAGTGGGATGGGGAGGGAGGGACAGTGGGATGGGGAGGGAGGGACAGTGGGATGGGGAGGAGGGTCAGTGGGATGGGGGAGGGAGGGACAGTGGGATGGGGAGGGAGGGACAGTGGGATGGGGAGGGAGGGACAGTGGGATGGGGAGGAGGGTCAGTGGGATGGGGGAGGGAGGGACAGTGGGATGGGGGGGGCTCAGTGAGATGGGGGGGTCAGTGGGATGGGGGGGCCAGTGGGATGGGGGGTCAGTGGGATGAGGATGGGGGTCAGTGGAATGGGGATGGGGGGGTCAGTGGGATGGGGGGGTCAGTGGGATGGGGGGGTCAGTGAAATGGGGGGGTCAGTGAAATGGGGATGGGGGGGTCAGTGGGATGGGGGGGTCAGTGGGATGGGGGGGTCAGTGAAATGGGGGGGTCAGTGGGATGGGGATGGGGGGGTCAGTGGGATGGAGGGGGGTCAGTGGGATGGAGGGGGGGTCAGTGGGATGGAGGGGGGGTCAGTGAGATGGTGGGGGTCAGTGAGATGGGGATGGGGGGATCAGCGGGATGGGGATGGGGGGGATCAGCGGGATGGGGATGGGGGGGATCAGCGGGATGGGGATGGGGGGGATCAGCGGGATGGGGATGGGGGGGTCAGTGGGAGGGGGGGTCAGTGGGGGGGGGGTCAGTGAGATGGGGATGGGGATGTCAGTGGGACAGTGGAGGTCAGTGGGACGGGGGGGGTCAGTGGGACGGGGGGGGTCAGTGGGACGGGGGGTGTCAGTGAGATTGGGGGGGGGGTCAGTGGGATGGGGCGTCAGTGGGATGGGGATGGGGGGTCAGTGGGATGGGGGGGTTCAGTGGGATGGGGGGGTCAATGGGATGGGGAGGGGGGTCAGTGGGATGGGGAGGGGGAGGGGTCAGTGGGATGGGGGGGTCAGTGGGATGGGGATGGGGGGGTCAGTGGGATGGGGGGGTCAGTGGGACGGTGGGGGTCAGTGGGACGGGGGGGGGGGGTCAGTGGGACGGGGGGGTCAGTGGGACGGGGGGGGGTCAGTGGGACGGGGGGGGGGTCAGTGGGACGGGGGGGGGTCAGTGGGATGGGGCGTCAGTGGGATGGGGATGGGGGGTCAGTGGGATGGGGGGGTCAGTGGGATGGGGGGGGGGTCAGTGGGATGGGGATGGGGGGGTCAGTGGGATGGGGATGGGGGGGTCAGTGGGATGGGGGGGTCAGTGGGATGAGGGGGGGGGTCAGTGGGGCGGGGGGGGGTCAGTGGGACGGGGGGGGCGGGGGGGGTCAGTGGGACGGGGGGGGGTCAGTGTGACGGGGGGGGGGGTCAGTGGGGCGGGGGGGGTCAGTGGGACGGGGGGGGGGGTCAGTGGGGCGGGGGGGGGGGTCAGTGGGGCGGGGGGGGGGTCAGTGGGGCGGGGGGGGCGGGGGGGGGTCAGTGGGACGGGGGGGGGGTCAGTGGGGCGGGGGGGGGTCAGTGGGGCGGGGGGGGGGTCAGTGGGGCGGGGGGGGCGGGGGGGGTCAGTGGGACGGGGGGGGTCAGTGGGACGGGGGGGGTCAGTGGGACGGGGGGGCGGGGGGGGTCAGTGGGGCGGGGGGGGGGGCGGGGGGGGTCAGCCCGGGGGCGGGGTTTCCCGCTGACCCTGTGACCTCCCCTTTAACGGATTAAGGGTCGGCGGGCAGGAATGCAGCCCCTGCAGCAGCGGGTGAGACGGAGACCCCGTGCCCGATCCGGGTCCCTGCTCCGGGATTGACTCACTATTCCGGATTCATCGCTCCCGCTCCCGCTCCGGATCCGGATCCGCGGAGAGAGAAAAAAAAATAAAAAAACAAAAAAAAAACCCAAAATGGCGGCGCCGTCCGCCGGAGGTGACGTCAGGAGACGTGGCGGAGATGAATAAGCACATGCGCGGCTCCGCCCTCATCCTGTACAGAGGCTGCCGGGAGCTGTAGTTTCCTAAGTCTCACAGGCCACAATGAAGAGACAAATCAATATAGACCCAGCCCCTAGACTGGACTGTATAGAAATATCAATATAGACCCAGCCCCTAGACTGGACTGTATAGAAATATCAATATAGACCCAGCCCCTAGACTGGAATATATAGAAATATCAATACAGACCCAGCTCCTAGACTGGAATATATAGAAATATCAATATAGACCCAGCCCCTAGACTGGAATATATAGAAATATCAATACAGACCCAGCTCCTAGACTGGACTGTATAGAAATATCAATATAGACCCAGCCCCTAGACTGGAATATATAGAAATATCAATATAGACCCAGCCCCTAGACTGGACTGTATAGAAATATCAATACAGACCCAGCTCCTAGACTGGAATATATAGAAATATCAATATAGACCCAGCTCCTAGACTGGAATATATAGAAATATCAATACAGACCCAGCTCCTAGACTGGACTGTATAGAAATATCAATATAGACCCAGCCCCTAGACTGGAATATATAGAAATATCAATATAGACCCAGCCCCTAGACTGGACTGTATAGAAATATCAATACAGACCCAGCTCCTAGACTGGAATATATAGAAATATCAATATAGACCCAGCCCCTAGACTGGACTGTATAGAAATATCAATATAGACCCAGCCCCTAGACTGGACTGTATAGAAATATCAATATAGACCCAGCCCCTAGACTGGAATATATAGAAATATCAATATAGACCCAGCCCCTAGACTGGACTGTATAGAAATATCAATACAGACCCAGCTCCTAGACTGGAATATATAGAAATATCAATATAGACCCAGCCCCTAGACTGGAATATATAGAAATATCAATATAGACCCAGCCCCTAGACTGGACTGTATAGAAATATCAATATAGACCCAGCCCCTAGACTGGAATATATAGAAATATCAATATAGACCCAGCCCCTAGACTGGACTGTATAGAAATATCAATACAGACCCAGCTCCTAGACTGGAATATATAGAAATATCAATATAGACCCAGCCCCTAGACTGGACTGTATAGAAATATCAATACAGACCCAGCTCCTAGACTGGAATATATAGAAATATCAATATAGACCCAGCTCCTAGACTGGAATATATAGAAATATCAATACAGACCCAGCTCCTAGACTGGACTGTATAGAAATATCAATATAGACCCAGCCCCTAGACTGGAATATATAGAAATATCAATATAGACCCAGCCCCTAGACTGGACTGTATAGAAATATCAATACAGACCCAGCTCCTAGACTGGAATATATAGAAATATCAATATAGACCCAGCCCCTAGACTGGAATATATAGAAATATCAATACAGACCCAGCCCCTAGACTGGACTGTATAGAAATATCAATATAGACCCAGCCCCTAGACTGGACTGTATAGAAATATCAATATAGATCCAGCCCCTAGACTGGAATATATAGAAATATCAATATAGACCCAGCCCCTAGACTGGACTGTATAGAAATATCAATACAGACCCAGCCCCTAGACTGGACTGTATAGAAATATCAATACAGACCCAGCCCCTAGACTGGACTGTATAGAAATATCAATACAGACCCAGCTCCTAGACTGGAATATATAGAAATATCAATACAGACCCAGCTCCTAGACTGGAATATATAGAAATATCAATACAGACCCAGCCCCTAGACTGGAATATATAGAAATATCAATATAGACCCAGCCCCTAGACTGGACTGTATAGAAATATCAATACAGACCCAGCCCCTAGACTGGAATATATAGAAATATCAATACAGACCCAGCTCCTAGACTGGAATATATAGAAATATCAATACAGACCCAGCCCCTAGACTGGAATATATAGAAATATCAATACAGACCCAGCTCCTAGACTGGAATATATAGAAATATCAATACAGACCCAGCCCCTAGACTGGAATATATAGAAATATCAATACAGACCCAGCCCCTAGACTGGACTGTATAGAAATATCAATATAGACCCAGCCCCTAGACTGGACTGTATAGAAATATCAATACAGACCCAGCTCCTAGACTGGAATATATAGAAATATCAATACAGACCCAGCCCTAGACTGGAATATATAGAAATATCAATACAGACCCAGCTCCTAGACTGGAATATATAGAAATATCAATACAGACCCAGCCCCTAGACTGGAATATATAGAAATATCAATACAGACCCAGCTCCTAGACTGGAATATATAGAAATATCAATACAGACCCAGCCCCTAGACTGGAATATATAGAAATATCAATACAGACCCAGCCCCTAGACTGGAATATATAGAAATATCAATACAGACCCAGCTCCTAGACTGGAATATATAGAAATATCAATACAGACCCAGCCCCTAGACTGGAATATATAGAAATATCAATACAGACCCAGCCCCTAGACTGGAATATATAGAAATATCAATACAGACCCAGCCCCTAGACTGGAATATATAGAAATATCAATACAGACCCAGCTCCTAGACTGGACTGTATAGAAATATCAATACAGACCCAGCTCCTAGACTGGACTGTATAGAAATATCAATACAGACCCAGCCCCTAGACTGGACTGTATAGAAATATCAATATAGACCCAGCTCCTAGACTGGACTGTATAGAAATATCAATATAGACCCAGCTCCTAGACTGGAATATATAGAAATATCAATACAGACCCAGCCCCTAGACTGGAATATATAGAAATATCAATACAGACCCAGCTCCTAGACTGGACTGTATAGAAATATCAATACAGACCCAGCTCCTAGACTGGAATATATAGAAATATCAATACAGACCCAGTCCCTAGACTGGAATATATAGAAATATCAATACAGACCCAGCTCCTAGACTGGACTGTATAGAAATATCAATATAGACCCAGCCCCTAGACTGGAATATATAGAAATATCAATACAGACCCAGCTCCTAGACTGGACTGTATTGAAATATCAATATAGACCCAGCCCCTAGACTGGAATATATAGAAATATCAATACAGACCCAGCTCCTAGACTGGACTGTATAGGAATATCAATATAGACCCAGCCCCTAGACTGGAATATATAGAAATATCAATACAGACCCAGCTCCTAGACTGGACTGTATAGAAATATCAATATAGACCCAGCCCCTAGACTGGAATATATAGAAATATCAATACAGACCCAGCTCCTAGACTGGACTGTATAGAAATATCAATATAGACCCAGCCCCTAGACTGGAATATATAGAAATATCAATATAGACCCAGGCCCTATACTGGAATATATAGAAATATCTATATAGTCAGCCCCTAGACTGGGATATATAGAAATATCAACATAGACCCAGCCTCTAGACTGGAATATATAGAAATATCAATATAGACCCAGCCCCTAGACTGGAATATATAGAAATATCAATATAGACCCAGCCCCTAGACTGGAATATATAGATATATCAATATAGACCCAGCCCCTAGACTGAAATATATAGAAATATCAATATAGACCCAGCCCCTAGACTGGAATGTATAGAAATATCAATATAGACTCAGCCCCTAGACTGGAATATATAGAAATATCAATACAGACCCAGCCCCTAGATTGGAATGTATAGAAATATATCTTTAAACCCAGGCCCTATACTTATTATGAGGGACTAAGACATCCCACTTTACCTGTTATAAAATACATATCTACATGCTCACTGCTATTTCTAACATTTGAAAAACTGAACAGACCTTTGAAATGACTGAAACTGTGTCTGTCTGTGACCCCAAAACAAAAGAAGCCACTTGGCACTATTAGGAAATCTCACATCTCATTATCTCTGAGTCCCCCCTGTGGACTGTGCAACCCCATTGCAAAGAGAACTATACAAAGACCATCTGCATTTTATAACCCAAGCTCGCCAGAAGGAGATGCATCATCTGCTAAGACAAAGGCCCCACAACCCTCCTCTCAATTCCTAATGGCTAAGACATTTAACAGTCATTGGAAGACGATGGATCCACTTCCTTCATCAAAGATGGTGGAGATGTGGGCGTCATACGATATGGGCTTCTGGCTAGTGGAAAAAGTAATATTGCTTTGCTGGACCGCATTACTCAGTCTGCTGTTTAACATCCGATTAGCAGCATCACAGACAAGGAGCTCTGGCTCAGGTTGGACATCCTACTTCTGATGGAAGTCTGTACCATCTTCTAAAAGACTGATTCATCTCTGCATGCCTACCTCATTGTGTAAAGTCAACACCACTGAAAAGGTGAATTATCCAGCATTGATTTTTAGCCCATCAACTTCCAGGAAGGAATACCTCATTGCACTCTGATTCTTGATTCTGGAACCCATGTGAAACAATATTTATTTTCTCTGTGTTCTCTTTTCTGTAAATCTTTCTTTTCTCTGTTTCTCTCTTTACCATCTGAGTGTGGAGGCAACATTGTGACCCTCCTCCCATGCTTTGAGTGTGTGCAAATAAATTAACCCTTTGAATTCATCCTATCTCGCGTTTGCTGTGGGGTTATTAATAGAAAATTGGATCACACAAAAAATGAGGTGTTGGGGACATAAAGATATAAAGAAGGAAACAAATCAAAATACCTTACTGTTTGTGGTGGGGTGAGGCGGGCAGAAATTAGTGCTGTTTAAATTAACACCCTTCTTGTCCATAACATTATACATAATACACACACATGCTGATCTTTAAGATGGCTGCCATGGGTCACCTGATTATTGGAACTGCAAATTGACCCAGCTTCTGGAAGCTTCTAAAAGATGAATAACAGTGAACAGTCCTAAACCACATCCTGGTGGAATGTTGCACCTGCCTTTGTCAGGTCTTACCCCAAAACACCAAGGACAATAAGGCCTCAGATTTTCTGTCCCTAGGACTACCAGGCTAAAAGGGGGAGCTAACGAAACTGCTTGTGTACAAGGGAAGTACTCAGGACCCCTACCTGCCCCCATTGTATTTCAATGGGTTTTGACCATGGGAGATGGAAACGCCCATAGACTATCAATTGTTTTCCATCGTGTATCAATGGCTAGCTGTCACATGACTGAAACTCTTTGATTATTGAAAGCCTTTTGTTATAAGCCCTGCTTGCTTTATGCAGCAGGCAACAGGATGCCAGAGTAACGTGGGGAAGGAACATTGCTAGTGAAACCAGGCTGTAACATCTAGCCTTCTACCAAGCCACAAGGCCTAAGGGTTTAAAGTCTCCTGGAAACCTGCTTCGAAAGATCCTGAGTTTGCCTTCGAAAAGGAAATTGGTCCTTGTAGCATAAAGCATTAACAGATGGGATATGCTAATGTATGATGTAGACGATGATGTACCACTGATGTCAGCCAGTCAGGTCTTAGACTCGAGAGAGAGCAGTCGGAATCATGCCTGGGAGCACTCCCTACTCTGTAACCTATTTAGATGTGGTGCTAATAAACAAGTGTCAAGCAGATACCAGAGTGTGTCTACAGTCTGTCTACTGACCAAGTTCCGTGCCATGGTGGCAGTGGTGGAGACATCAATGTAAAATGATATATCAGTGTTATCAAAGGAACCACAGGGTGAAGAAACCTTTGAAAGTAGGTCAAAGAAACTTTGGCGGAAGGAAGCAGCACACTGGAGACAACTAACTTGAGGGCCCGCAGAGAGTCCAGCAGTGGGAGTTATGGAAGCGCCATTTTCTCCGGTACCGAGCAGTGTCAGGTCTTTACGATAAAGAGGCAAAGCTCCAAGTCAGTACCTTTCTTTATGCAGTAGGTCCAGTGGCAGACGACGGTCTCCTAAGGCAGGGTGTGTAGGAGTCCATCGCAGACTCTGATTCCAATATTAAATCCTTTGACACCTATTTTAACCCAAAGTAAAATTTAGTAATTGAACGAGTACGTTTTAACCAGCACCCATGACAACCTGGGGAATCGATTGAGTTATTCCTAACCAACCTACATCGCCTGGCTATTCCTTGCAGATACACGGCGCTGAAGGATGAGTTAGTCCATGAACGCTGTGGGGTCCCCAAGGTGAAAAACTCTCCCACTTTCTGCAGACCATAGATGGCCTTACTTTGGACCAAGTGGTCCAGTAGGTGATGCCAGCCAAGCTTAGAGAATTTAATCAGGCTTTAATTCGGCGTGACTCTGCAACTTGACATGACTCCGTAGATTGGGTACACCCAAGGACAGCAGCCCCACCCGTATGAAAGCCCGCTTACCAAATCAAAAGGGTGGGAAACTCCAACGCTGGCAGCCATTTTGAGATGCTTGTGTTGTGTGGAGCGAAAACCCAGTGTAGACGTCAAGACTGTCCAGCAGGGGGCGCGGATCGCTTCCAATGCGGCAAAACTGGACACTTCAATCGTTCCTGCAAATCCAGAAATTTTAATCGAAGTGGCAGGCCAGAAAATGTTTATGAAACACATTCCTTCTAAGAAACGGAGAGCCCAGAAACAGGTGGTCCAGCAGAGTTCCTGGGGATGTGAATGGTCCTAATCCAGACCACTGGTCAATTACGGGGCAATTTCAAGGTTTCAATGCTACTTTTAAATTTGATACAGGAGCTGTTATTAATGAATTCACAGATGACCTCAACTGGCTTCAGCCGATGACCCTTCATCCATCAGACACCAAGTTCCAAGGTCCAGGCGGTACTGACATTCCGATCCGAGGCAGGATTATTGCCCCTTTCTGCTACAAGGGGTGACAGGTCACTGATTTTCTCTGTTCTCTTTGCCATCAACGTACATCCTTATTGAGTAGGTGACAATGCCACAATTCTTGGAGTCTTCGAAATACCAGGTGATGGCTGCCATTTGAATGACACCCTGCCTTTCAGACAACATTCATCAACCTTTTATCTGGAAGAAGTAAAAATTCAGCCTTCAGGAGCTGAGGAAGTTTATATACCCAGCAGTTCATTCCTTTCTCTCACTGAGACACCACACACCATAGACCCAGGACAGACACTGTAGTAACAATTCTCTCAGTGTGTCTACAGCCTGCTGACTCACCGAGTCCCACACCCAAGAGTCCGAGGTAGCAGCACATGTCTCAGGACAGTCCTCTGGCTACGAGCATTATCAAGGCCGTCTACTCTCCACGCTGCACACCTCTTATTCTGAAGAAAGTCCACAAAATCTGGTCTTCAGTGATCCGGACTGGCCTGATCTTCAGCTCCCTGAGTGGGAAAGCCCCTCTCACTGGGTCCTTACAAAGATTTGAACTGTTAACATTTCTGTGTGGTTTAAATAGTCATAGAAGTGAAGCTCCTCTCTCCTACTGTACCTTCCTTGTGTGTACCTGGTGTGTGCGAGTTAGTAATAAAACCTTCCAGGAAATGTGCGTGGTGAATAAATGCTGACTGCTTTAAAAATCCATGAAAGTCCACTACTCGTCCCTTTGTAGAAGCTGACCTCACACACACAGGGGGTCTGGGAACATAGCTCGGCTTAATCCAAATAAAACTTCACTGATTACAGACAGAAGAATAAAAGAATTAGTGGCTTTCAGTCCCCTGACTGCACACACAAACAAACACCTACACCGGAATATCTATATAAACCCAACATTTATACTGCAGTACCCCCTGTACTGGCCCTCCGACAGTGCGACACTCCCTCAGCACTGACCCTCCGACAGTGCGGCGCTCCCTCAGTACTGACCCTCTGACAGTGCGGCGCTCCCTCAGCACTGACCCTCCGACAGTGCGGCGCTCCCTCAGCACTGACCCTCCGACAGTGCGGCGCTCCCTCAGTACTGATCCTCCGACAGTGCGGCGCTCCCTCAGCACTGATCATCCGACAGTGCGGCGCTCCCTCAGCACTGACCCTCCGACACTGCGGCGCTCCCTCAGCACTGACCCTCCGACAGTGCGGTGCTCCCTCAGTACTGACCCTCCGACAGTGCGGCGCTCCCTCAGCACTGACCCTCCGACAGTGCGGAGCTCCCTCAGTACTGACCCTCCGACAGTGCGGCTCTCCCTAACATTGACCCTCTGACAGTGCGGCGCTCCCTCAGCACTGACCCTCTGACAGTGCGGCACTCCCTCAGCACTGACCCTCCGACAGTGCGGCGCTCCCTCAGTACTGACCCTCTGACAGTGCGGCGCTCCCTCAGCACTGACCGTCCAACACTGCGGCGCTCCCTCAACACTGACCCTCCGACAGTGCGGCGCTCCCTCAGCACTGACCCTCCGACAGTGCGGTGCTCCCTCAGTACTGACCCTCCGACAGTGCGGCGCTCCCTCAGCACTGACCCTCCGACAGTGCGGAGCTCCCTCAGTACTGACCCTCCGACAGTGCGGCTCTCCCTAACATTGACCCTCTGACAGTGCGGCGCTCCCTCAGCACTGACCCTCCGACAGTGCGGCACTCCCTCAGCACTGACCCTCCGACAGTGCGGCGCTCCCTCAGTACTGACCCTCCGACAGTGCGGCGCTCCCTCAGCACTGACCCTCAGACAGTGTCGCGCTCTCTTGGTATTAGTACTAGAAGTGTTGGCCTGGATTATGGGACTGGAACCCAGACACTTATGATTTTGAGATGATTGTCAGAGTGCTATCCACTGGTCCACAGTTAATAAAGTAAATCACAGCCCCTTTCTCAAACACAGTGCTGTTGTGTGAGAGGGGTGGCAGGTGAGGTTAGTTCCAGGATTTTGACCCAGCGACAGTGACGGAACGGCCGATATTTTTCCAAGTCAGGATGGTGAGTGACTTGGAGGGGAACTTCCAGGTGGTGGTGTTCCCCATGTGTCTGCTGCCCTTGTCCTTCTAGATGGTAGAGGTCGTGGGTTTGGAAGGGGCTGTCTAAGGAGCCTTGGTGAGTTCCTGCAGTGCGTCTTGTAGATGGTACACACACTGCTGCTACTGTGCGTCGGTGGGGGAGGGAGTGAATGTTTGTGGATGTGGTGCCAATCAAGCGGGGCTGCTTTGTCCTGGATGGTGTTGAGCTTCTTGAGTGTTGTGGGAGCTGCACTCATCCAGGCAAGTGGGGAGTATTCCATCCCACTCCTGACTTGTGCCTTGTAGATGGTGGACAGGCTTTGGGGAGTCAGGAGGTGAGTTACTCACCGCAGGATTCCCAGCCTCTGTCCTGCTCTTGTAGCCACAGTATTTATATGGCTGGTCCAGTTCAGCTTCTGGTCAATGGTAACCCCCAGGGTGTTGATAGTGGGGGATTCAGTGATGCTATTCAGTGAAGCTATTCATTGCCTGACACTTGTGTGGTGTGAATGTTACTTGCCACTTGTCAGCCCCAAGCCTGGATATTGTCCAGGTCTTGCTGCATTTGGACATGGACTGCTTCAGTATCTGAGGAGTCGCGAATGGTGCTGAACATTGTGCAATCATCAGCGAACATCCCCACTTCTGACCTTATGATGGAAGGAAGGTCATTGATGAAGCAGCTGAAGGTGGTTGGGCCGAGGACACTAACCCTGAGGAACTCCTGCAGTGATGTCCTGGAGCTGAGATGACTGATCTCCAACAACCGCAACCATCTTCCTCTGTGCTGGGTATGACTCCAACCAGCGGAGAGTTTTCCCCCTGATTCCCATTGACTCCAGTTTTGCTGGGACTCCTTGATTCCACACTCGGTCAAATGCTGCCTCGATGTCAAGGGCAGTCACTCTCACCTCACCTCGGGAGTTCAGCTCTGCTATCCATGTTTGAGCCAAGGCTGGAATGAGGTCAGGAGCTGAGTGGCCCTGGCGCAACCCAAACTGGGCACCAATGAGCAGGTTATTGCTGAGCAAGTGCCACTTGATAGCACTGTCAATGACACTCCCTCAGTACTGACTCTCCGACACTGCTGCACTCCCTCAGCACTGACCCTCCGACAGTGCGGCGCTCCCTCAGCACTGACCCTCTGACAGTGCAGCACTCCCTCAGTACTGACCCTCCGACAGTGCGGCGCTCCCTCAGTACTGACCCTCCGACAGTGCGGCACTCCATCAGCACTGACCGTCTGACAGTGCGGCGCTCCCTCAGTACTGACCCTCCGACAGTGCAGCACTCCCTCAGCACTGACCCTCCGACAGTGCGGCACTCCCTCAGTACTGACCCTCCAACAGTGCGGCGCTCCCTCAGCACTGACCCTCCGACAGTGCGGCTCTCCCTCAGCACTGACCCTCCGACAGTGCGGCGCTCCCTCAGCACTGACCCTCCGACAGTGCGGCGCTCCCTCAGTACTGACCCTCCGACAGTGCAGCGCTCCCTCAGTACTAACCCTCCGACAGTGCAGCACTCCCTCAGTACTGACTCTCTGACAGTGCGGCGCTCCCTCAGTACTGACCCTCCAACAGTGCGGCGCTCCCTCAGTACTGACCCTCTGATAGTGCGGCACTCCCTCAGCACTGACCCTCCGACAGTGCGGCGCTCCCTCAGCACTGACCCTCCGACAGTGCGGCTCTCCCTCAGCACTGACCCTCCGACAGTGCGGCGCTCCCTCAGCACTGACCCTCCGACAGTGCGGCGCTCCCTCAGTACTGACCCTCTGACAGTGCAGCACTCCCTCAGTACTGACCCTCCGACAGTGCGGCTCTCCCTCAGCACTGACCATCCGACAGTGCAGCGTTCCCTCAGTATTAATACCAGGTAATGTTGGCTGTGTTGTGGTTTATTTATCCAAACCCATAACCTTTTGCTTTGAGTGTAGAGTGTGCACCCACTCCAGGCGACAGTTAACACCTCCCCTCTGGAAAATCGGGAAACAATCATTTACGAACAATAGCATTGGCATTGAAGAGAAACCCATACACAGGAGAAGCTGTGGGAGTGATGGTCACTGTCTGCTTTATTAACACTGAAGCCCCAAACTGGATACACACCCCGTACGATACAATCCAGGGCTGATGTCACTCTTCATTCATTCCAATTTTCCATTCTATATACAAAAAGCTGTAATAATTTATTATTGAGATATATACAGAGTGAGAGAGAGGCAAGCGGGTGACTATTTAACAAGTGCAGTGTGCCTGTGTGTTTCAACATTTATATATATTAACGGAAGTGTTGTAGAATCTCTACACAGGAAACCTCTCTTTCGAACGTGAGAGAATGCCACAATGGATGGGAATGAGTTTGGTTGCTGCACACACTTCATGCTGTTGGTATAGACACAGAGGGAGAGAAAAGGCCAACTCATTCTACCCACTAACGCTAAATTCCACAACTTTGGAAATACCGCCTCCTGCTGGAGTGTAGACAGAAATCTTGCCATCCCCACATCTGAAAGATGAGGCGTGGCTGCGCGCCTGGATTCCACAGGGTGCCAGTCACCCTCTGTACCTCAGCCCACTGGCGCCTTCATCGGGCATGAGGCAATTTAACTGCTGAAGGCGTCACAGCTGCACCATGACCCAGCCCTCAGGAGATGTTCACACACACACACACACACACACACACACACACACACACACACACACACACACACACACACACACGTACAGGTGTGCCGACACACACACATGAGCACAGGCACAAACACACACAGGTGCACGCACACACACACACACAAACACACACAGGTGTGCCGACACACACACACACGAGCACAGGCACAAACACACACAGGTGCGCGCACACACACACATGAGCACAGGCACACAAACAAACAAACACAGGCGCATGCACAGATGCGTGCACAGACCAACACACAAACACACACAAACACACACACGTGTGCAGATGCACACACAAACACACACAGGCGCACAAACAAACACACACACGTGTGCAAATGCACACACAAACACACAGGTGCACACACAAACACACACACACATGTGCAGATGCACACACAGGTGCACACACAAACACACACATGTGTGCAGATGCACACACAAACACAGGCGCACACACAAACACACACGTGTGCAGATGCACACACAGGTGCACACACAAACACACAAGCGTGTGCAAATGCACACACAAACATACACAGGCGGACACACAAACACACACACGTGTGCAGATGCACGCACAAACACACAGGCGCACACACAAACACACACACACATGTGCAGATGCACACACAGGTGCACACACAAACACACAGGCGCACACACAAACAAGTGCACAGACACATATAAAACACACACAGGCGCACACACAAACAAGTGCACAGACACATATAAAACACACACAGGCGCACACACACACAGGCGCACACGCACACACGTGCACACACACAGACACAAACACCTTCCAATAGGAAAGATGGACAGCGATCAAGAGCCAGCAACTCAGGAGGGTTCTCACCCGAGCCCCCAGAAACATCAGTAAAGGGAGAAAAATTCCCATCTCTCCAGCTCCTGTCGCCCCCTTGGGACGTCCCAGAATGTTTCACACACATTGAAGGACTGTTTTTTGAAGTGTGGTCCATGTTGTAATGTAGGAAATTCAGCAGCCCATTTATGCACAGCAAGATCCCACAAACAGCAATGTGATAATGACCCAGATCATCTGTTTTTAGTGGGTGTTCGGTGAGGGATAAATATTGGCCCCAGGACACCGGGGAGAACTCCCCCCTGCTCTTCTTCCAATAGTGGCCGTGGAATCTTTTACACCCACCCGAGAGGGCAGACAGGGCCTCGGTTTAATGTCTCATCCTGAAAGATGGCACCTCCGACAGTGCGGCACTCCCTCAGTACTGACCCTCCGACAGTGCGGCGCTCCCTCAGCACTGACCCTCCGACAGTGCAGCACTCCCTCAGCACTGACCCTCTGACAGTGCGGCGCTCCCTCAGCACTGACCCTCCGACAGTGCAGCACTCCCTCAGTACTGACCCTCCGACAGTGCAGCACTCCCTCAGCACTGACCCTCCGACAGTGCGGCGCTCCCTCAGCACTGACCCTCTGACAGTGCGGCACTCCCTCAGTACTGACCCTCCGACAGTGCGGCACTCCCTCAGTACTGACCCTCCGACAGCGCGGCGCTCCCTCAGCACTGACCTTCCGACAGTGCGGCGCTCCCTCAGCACTGACCCTCCGACAGTGCGGCACTCCCTCAGTACTGACCCTCCGACAGCGCGGCGCTCCCTCAGCACTGACATTCCGACAGTGCGGCGCTCCCTCAGCACTGACCCTCCGACAGTGCGGCACTCCCTCAGCACTGACCCTCCGACAGTGCGGCGCTCCCTCAGTACTGACCCTCCGACAGTGCGGCACTCCCTCAACACTGACCCTCCGACAGTGCGGCGCTCCCTCAGCACTGACCCTCAGACAGTGCGGCACTCCCTTGGTATTAGTGCTAGAAGTGTTGACCTGGATTATGGGACTGGAACCCAGACACTTATGATTTTGAGATGATTGTCAGAGTGCTATCCACTGGTCCACAGTTAATAAAGTAAATCACAGCCCCTTTCTCAAACACAGTGCTGTTGGGTGAGAGGGGTGGCAAGTGAGGTTAGTTCCAGGATTTTGACCCAGTGACAGTGAAGGAACGGCCGATATATTTCCAAGTCAGGATGGTGAGTGACTTGGAGGGGAACTTCCAGGTGGTGGTGTTCCCCATGTGTCTGCTGCCCTTGTCCTTCTAGATGGTAGAGGTCGTGGGTTTGGAAGGGGCTGTCTAAGGAGCCTTGGTGAGTTCCTGCAGTGCATCTTGTAGATGGTACATACACTGCTGCTACTGTGTGTCGGTGGGGGAGGGAGTGAATGTTTGTGGATGTGGTGCCAATCAAGCGGGGCTGCTTTGTCCTGGATGGTGTTGAGCTTCTTGAGTGTTGTGGGAGCTGCACTCATCCAGGCAAGTGGGGAGTATTCCATCCCACTCCTGACTTGTGCCTTGTAGATGGTGGACAGACTTTGGGGAGTCAGGAGCCGAGTTACTCACCGCAGGATTCCCAGCCTCTGACTGCTCTTGTAGCCACAGTATTTATATGGCTGGTCCAGTTTAGTTTCTGGTCAATGGTAACCCCCAGGATTTTTTTAGTGGGGGATTCAGTGATGCTAATGCTGTTGAACGTCAAGGGGCGATGGTTAGATTCTCTCTTGTTGGAGATGGTCATTGCCTGACACTTGTGCGGTGTGAATGTTACTTACCACTTGTCAGCCCCAAGCCTGGATATTGTCCAGGTCTTGCTGCATTTGGACATGGACTGCTTCAGTATCTGAGGAGTCGTGAATGGTGCTGAACATTGTGCAATCATCAGCGAACATCCCCACTTCTGACCTTATGATGGAAGGAAGGTCATTGATGAAGCAGCTGAAGATGGTTGGGCCGAGGACACTACCCTAAGGAACTCCTGCAGTGATGTCCTGGAACTGAGATGACTGACCTCCAACAACCACAACCATCTTCCTCTGTGCTGGGTATGACTCCAACCAGCGGAGAGTTTTCCCCCTAATTCCCATTGACTCCATTTTTGCTGGGACTCCTTGATGCCACACTCGGTCAAATGCTGCCTCGATGTCAAGGGCAGTCACTCTCACCTCACCTCGGGAGTTCAGCTCTGCTGTCCATGTTTGAACCAAGGCTGGAATGAGGTCAGGAGCTGAGTGGCCCTGGCAGAACCTAAACTGGGCATCAGTGAGCAGGTTATTGCTGAGCAAGTGCTGCTTGATAGCACTGTTGATGACACTTTCATGTTACATATTTCTCCTATCATCCATCAACTGTTCCCAACTGTAATGCATCCTGTGTACACACAACACACTCACCCACACACACATTTTGTGTACTCGCTTGCACCCACACCTGCCAGCACATACCCACACACCCACACACACACCCACACTCACACCCACACTCACACGCACCCACACTCACACCCACACTCACACGCACCCACACTCACACCCACACTCACACGCACCCACACCCACATTCACACCCACACTCACACCCACACTCACACGCACACTCACACCCACACTCACACACCCACACTCACACGCACCCACACCCACACTCACACGCACCCACACTCACACCCACACTCACACCCACACTCACACGCACCCACACTCACACCCACACTCACACGCACCCACACTCACACGCACCCACACTCACACGCACCCACACTCACACCCACACTCACACCCACACTCACACGCACCCACACTCACACCCACACTCACACGCACCCACACTCACACGCACCCACACTCACACCCACACCCACACTCACACCCACACTCACACCCACACTCACACCCACACGCACCCACACGCACCCACACTCACACCCACACTCACACCCACACGCACACACACTCACACTCACACCCACACGCACCCACACTCACACCCACACTCACACCCACACTCACACCCACACACACACCCACACTCACACCCACACACACACTCACACTCACACCCACACACACACCCACACTCACACCCACACTCACACCCACACCCACACTCACACCCACACTCACACCCACACTCACACCCACACTCACACCCACACTCACACACACACTCACAACCACACACACACCCACACTCACACCCACACTCACACACACCCACACTCACACCCACACTCACAACCACACTCACACCCACACTCACACGCACCCACACACTCACACCCACACTCACACGCACCCACACACTCACACCCACACTCACACACCCACACTCACACCCACACTCACACCCACACTCTCACACCCACACTCACACCCACACTCACACCCACACTCACACCCACACTCACACCCACACTCACACCCACACTCACACCCACACTCACACGCACCCACACTCACACCCACACTCACACCCACACTCACACCCACACTCACACGCACCCACACCCACACCCACACGCACCCACACTCACACCCACACTCACACGCACACTCACACCCACACACACACCCACACTCACACCCACACACACCCACACTCACACCCACACTCACACCCACACTCACACGCACCCACACACACACTCACACCCACACTCACACGCACCCACACTCACACCCACACTCACACCCACACTCACACCCACACTCACACCCA
>NW_024470767.1:757209-859709 GCF_017639515.1 Carcharodon carcharias
CAGACAGGAAGGGAGAGAGGGTGGGAGAGAGAGAGAAAACACAAGGCAGACAGAGAGGGAGAAAGAGTCAGAGAGGGAGAGAGGGAGAGGGCAGGGTGACGAGGGAACAGGATGTGGTTCGTTAGGTTAAAGCTTGAGCAGAGGAAGTGGGTGATAGGAGTCTGGAGGTTGCAATAGGGATTTACAGTGATCATGGGGGGTGTGCAGCCAATAGGGTTATTCATGGATCAGATAGAGTGTGGGTTGTAGGAAGGAGAGAGGAAAGTCCGTCATCAGAGACAGAATCACAGACTCATACAGCCCAGGAGGAGGCCATTCATCCCATCATTCCTGTGCTGGCCCTTTGAAAGATCTATCCCGCCCCCCCAACAGTCCTGCAAATTTCTCCTTTTCGAGTATTAATCCAATTCCCCCCTTTTGAAAGTTCCTATTGAATCTGCTTCCACCGCCCTTTCAGGCAGCGCCTTCCAGATCACAACAACTCGCTGTGTCAAAAAAACATTCTCCTCATCTCCCCCTCTGGCTCTATTACCGATTCTCTTCAATCTGTGTCCCTCTGGTTACCGACCCTCCTGCCGCTGGAAACACTTTCTCCTCATTCACTCTATCCAAACCCTTCCTGATTTTGAACGCCTCGATTCAATCTCCCCCTTAACCTTCTCTGCTCTAAGGAGAACAATCCCAGCTCCTCCCGGTCTCTCCACATGAGCTGAGGTCCCTCATTCCTGGGAACGTTCTAGTAAATCTCCTCCACACCCTCTCCGAGACCTTGACATCCTTCCTAAAGTGTGGGGCCCAGAAATGGACAGGATCCTCCTGCTGGGGTCTAACCCGTGTTTGGAAAGGGTTTCACATCACAGCCTTGTTTCTGTATCTGTGTCTCTATTTGTAAAGCCCAGGATTCTGTCTTCCTGTTTAACAGCCGCTCTCTACTTGTCCCACCACCTTCAATGATTTGGACATACAGCCCTTCCCTCCCTCCCCCTGGGCCTCTCTGTCCCTCCACCCCACCGCCACCCCCCCCCCGCCTTTAACATTGTCCCGTTGAGTTTAATTTGCATCTTCTCCTTCTCCCTCTGAAAATGAATCAGCTCACACTTCTCGGTGTTAAACTGTATCTGCCATGTGCCTGCCCACTTCACCAACCTGTCTGTGTCCTTCTGAAGTCTCTCACCGACCTCACTGTTTACAACGCCTCCCAGTTTGGTCCCAGCTGCAAACTGGGAAGCTCTGTCCTGTAAACCCTCGAGCCGCTCATTCATATATCACCAGGAAGAGCGGGGGCTCCTAACACAGACCCCTGAACCCCACTGTAAACTCCAGACAGCTCTGAGAAAACACCGCTCAGCCCGCTACACTCCCCGCTCCCTCTAACCATGTTTATACCGTCACACTGTGACACCAGGCAGTGGGGAGGAGGGGAGACAAAGATGAGACCCTCGTACCTCAGTCGTCTCCTCTCCGGTCTTGTTCAGGAAGTTTAATGAGCTGGCTCGCTTCATCCTGGGAGAGAGGAAGGGTAAGTTACTGGGCACTGACAGGTCGATGGGTTACTGTCTCACTGTTTGCTGTTGGTGGGTCACCTACCCAGGGTTCCTGGGCTCCTGAGAGTTGCTCCCCTGAAGTTTCTTCACCAGCATCTCGCTGCTCCGTCGTAAGGCATCGCGTATCTTCCCAAAGGAGCCGCTCCGCTGCAGGGAGCCATTCCCATCCTGGGGAGAGTGCGGACAGGAAGGCCAGACGCATGTCAGTGCATCTCCCACAGACACCACCCGCTCCCCACCATCCCCACCCTCCTCCCCCCCCAAACCCCGACTCACCCCACCCCCACCAGCATGTCACGCAAGGCCGACAGGTCCTGGGCACGACGTGGCACAGTCAAGGAGAAGGCCATTCAGCTCATTGTCTCCCTGCCAGCCCTTTGCAAGTGTCCCCCAATTCGTCCCCCACTACCCCACCCTGGCAAGAAACAGCCCCCATCCCCCACATCCCCCACCACCCCCCCATCCCCCCATCTCTCCAGCTCCTGTCACCCCCCCCTCAGGACGTCCCAGAGTGTTTCACATACGAGGAAGGATTGTTTATTTTTGAAGTGTGGTCCCTGTTGTGATGTAGGAAACTCAGCAGCCCATTTACGCACAGCAAGATCCCACAAACAGCAATGTGATAATGACCCAGATCATCTGTTTTTAGTGATGTTGGGTGAGGGATAAATATTGGCCCCCAGGACACCGGGGAGAACTCCCCCCTGCTCTTCTCCCAATAGTGGCCGTGGGATCTTTTACCCCCACCCGAGAGGGCAGACAGGGCCTCGGTTTAATGTCTCATCCTGAAAGACGGGACCTCCGACAGTGCGGCACTCCCTCAGCACTGACCCTCCGACAGTGCGGCGCTCCCTCAGCACTGACCCTCTGACAGTGCGGCACTCCCTCAGTACTGACCCTCCGACAGTGCGGCTCTCCCTCAGCACTGACCCTCCAACAGTGCGGCGCTGGGCGTGTGGATTATGGGGCTGAGTGCCTGGAGTGGGGTCTCAAATCCGAAGGCAAACAAGAGAGAGAGACTTGACGGATCAGATTTCCCTGCAAGGTAGTGGTTCACCAGCACTCCCCAGGGGGCAATTAGGGATGGGTAATAAATACCCACCTGACCAAAGAGGCCCAAATCTCAAGGGTGGACGGGAAAGCCAATTGTTGTCCCCTCCCCACTCACAGCCAGCAAGCCCAGCAATACAGACCCGGTGTGGACCCTCCCCTGGATAGACACTCACTCCGCTCCACTCAGCTCCTCCTGTTTCTTCACTATCTGCCCCATTGACGATGTAGTTGACAACCCCTCCAGCGCCGGTCAGGTGAACACGAGCAGCTGGACCACCCAGGCCACCGTCCTTCAACAGCTCCATCATGCGGGTCTGGTGAGATGGCTCTGGCCCCTAGAGTGAGAACCATGGGACAAGGAGACATAACTGCACAGCTCCCATTCACACCGTCAGATAGCAGCAAGAGACAGTCACTCAGTCCCCGTTACTGCAGCAAAACACTCCCAACAATGGGAAAATAATTAAGCACAGAGTGACACTTTAAGACCCAGAGAGAGAGAGAGAGAGACAGAGAGAGAGACAGGGAGAGAGAGTGAGGCACAGAGAGAGAGAGACAGAGAGAGAGACAGAGAGAGACAGAGAGAGAGAGAGACAGAGAGAGAGAGAAACAGAGACAGAGAGAGAGACACACAGAGAGAGAGAGGGAGAGAGAGAGAGACAGGGAGAGAGACAGAGAGAGAGAGACAGGTAGAGAGAGTGAGGCACAGAGAGTGAGACAGAGAGACAGACAGAGAAAGAGGGAAACAGAGAGACAGAGAGAGAGAGAGACAGAGGGAGAGAGAGACAAAGAGAGAGAGAGACGGGGAGAGAGAGAGACTGAGAGAGAGAGAGACAGAGAGAGAGAGACAGAGAGACAGAGAGAGAGACACACACACAGAGAGAGAGAGAGAGAGGGAGAGACAGAGAGAGAGAGAGAGAGAGAGGGAGAGAGAGAGACAAAGAGAGACAGAGACGGGGGAGAGAGAGAGACTGAGAGAGAGAGAGACAGAGAGAGAGAGACAGAGAGACAGAGAGAGAGAGACAGAGAGGGAGAGAGAGAGAGACACAAAGAGAGAGAGAGATGGGGGAGAGAGAGAGACTGAGAGAGAGACAGAGAGAGAGACAGAGAGAGAGACAGAGAGAGATAGAGAGAGAGACAGACAGAGAAAGAGAGAAACAGAGAGACAGACAGAGAAAGAGAGAAACAGAGAGACAGAGAGAGAGAAACAGAGAGACAGAGAGAGAAAGAGAGAAACAGAGAGAGACAGAGAGAGAGACACAGAGAGAGAGAGAGAGAGAGAGAGAGAGAGAGACAGAGGGAGAGAGAGACAGAGAGAGAGAGACAGGGGGAGAGAGAGAGAGAGAGACAGGGGGAGAGAGAGAGACTGAGAGAGTGAGACAGAGAGAAAGAGACAGAGAGAGAGAGACAGAGGGAGAGAGAGAGGCACAGAGAGAGAGACAGAGAGTGGGAGAAACAGAGAGAGAGAGAGCAAGGGACACAGAGAGAGGGACAGAGAAAGAGGGAGAGGGACAGAGAAAGAGAGCGAGAGGGGGGACTGAGAGAGAGGGGGACAGAGAGAATGAGAGCAAGGGACAGAGATAGATAGAGTGAGGGACAGAGAGAGGGGGACACAGAGTGAGGGAGAGAGAATGAGAGTTGAATGTTCAATAGGCCTCACAAAGTGGATCTGAGTCCTGTATGTTTGGACATTAAAGAGTTTATTGATAACACATAACTATGTCCATACATACAAGGTATAGCCCAAGCTACGAGCTAACTCCATGCTTGCTTCTACACAGGTCTCTGTCCTGTCCACAACTGACTCTAGTCTCAGGCCATGTGTCTCTACATCACATTGTGGTTGGTACTGTTTCCAAGTCCCACATTCACTCTTGCAATGCCAGATACCGTGACAGTACACTTCCCCCAAGTCTTTACACAACACATTTACATCATAATCCTACTGCCCCCCTCCCCCCCGAGTCTCAGACTTTATAAAGCATCATAATCCTACTGCCCCCCCTCCGCCCCCCCGACCCCCTCCCCGAGTCTCTGACTTTATAAATCCACACGGCCTGGAGGTTTGACAATTCTCCCAGCTCTGTTTCTGGTCACGTTTGGAGGAGTGGTCGGCTCTGCTGATTTGGGAGTTTGAGTTGTAGTCTGTATCTCCTTCCTCTGATGCCCCTTTTCTACTCCTTGGGAGTTAAACTTCAAAGAGAGAATCCAGGACCCTCGACCTCACGGAGGAGGTCACGCTTGGGTCCCCTCCTCAAGCTGGCGGATCGTCTCGGGATCCTCGGCCTGTACAGCTTTCCAAAGTGTCCCTGGCAGTTGCAGTCGAGGCTGTGCTGAGGGTTGCAGGGCATCGCTGTCGCCGGGGAGGCTGCAGAGCGCTGACATGGTCGCCCACCCTCTTGTGGTCAGTCTGGGTATTCCCTCCCTTTGCCTGGTGTCTCATTGCCCCTTTGTTGCTTTACCAGCTGGACAGTTGGGGTGGCTCTGAACCCTGGCTTACTTGCACTACATAAAGTGGATCATCGCTGCTGGCAGATTTCAGACTGTCTGACTACTTGGATGGCCTTTTCTAGAGTCAGATCTTCCTTGGCCTGTAGCATGTCTGAAAGGACATCGTCAGCCACTCCAACAACAATTCTGTCCCTTACGAGTTCTGACTTAAGGTCACCATAGTCACAGCCTTTGGTCAATCTGTACAATTCATTTACAAGATTCAATTGGTTTTCCAGGCTGTTGGACACCTTCGATTCTTAGATTAAAATGTGCATTTAATGATTTTAGAACCTGATCAGATTTATCTGATGATTTTATTCCTGGCCTTGCAATAACATCATCAGCTATCGGACCTACTGCATAAAGTAGTGTATTAGCTTGTTCCGCTTCTGTCTTTCCATCTAACCCTGAAGCTATCACCTGTCTCAAGAAACCTTACCGCCAAAGTCTCCAGTGTTGAGTTAGACCTGGCCCTTGGATCGGTCCAGATTTGGCCTGATAATGTTGATTTCTTCTCCACAGTTGTTTTGAAGTTATGGGGGAAGCGCAGCTTTAAAAGCTGAGCAGGTTTTGAAGATGGTGCCGCAGTGACCGTTCCCTCCAAGCGTCTTCCCGCGCTGGTCGGGTTTTGGTGGGCCCCCGTGGAGATGGTGGTCCCAACCTCTTTGTCGTTAGTTCTGTAAGACGACCCACTCAAAGCAACTGTCCTGGGCCTTTCCCTGAGACACCGGTGGGGGGGTTGATTTTGGGGCGTTTTACACTCGATTCCCGGCTCTGGTTAAGGTTTCTCGACCTTCCGCTGCCTTTTGAGCACGGCCGCTAGGTGGGCATGCTGACGATTCCGGACCCGGTCTAGCTGCAATCCTTTCAGAAACAGGCCACTCCGGCCTTTCTACAGCAACGAAGCTTTTTCAGCCGGTCCTGGCCAAGAGCTGAATTTGTTTGCTCGCCCCCCCTGCTCGGTCCTTTGACGCTGCGCTCGGTGGGCATTCACTGTGGACCTCCACACGATCTTGTGGAGGCCTCCGCTGCACAGCGGAGTCTTTTCTTCTGCCTCCCTGCTTCCAGTTCTGCAGCGGAGCTTCTTTCAAGTGACCTCCCTCCGTCAGGACAGAACGCTGCTCCTCTTATTCCCCAGCTTCTCAGTTTCTGCTCCAACTTCTCGGAGGTTCTGGGTTTCCCCGTCCATGTTGTATGTTGTATGTTCAGTAGGCCTCACAAAGAGGTTCTGAGTCTTGTGCGATTGTACAGTAAGTGTTTATTGATTATATATATATGTATTTATTATATATACACATACAGTGTAGAGCCAGCACTCTGAGCTAACTCCATGCTTGCTTGTGCACAGGTCTCTGTCCAGTCCACAACTGACTAGTCTCAGGTCACGTGTCTCTGTGTGAGGTACTGTTTCCCAGTCCCACATTAACCCTTACTATGCCAGATACCCTTTCACGACACAAGGGACAGGGCGGGGGAGCACAAGGGACAGACAGAGAGAGACAGCGAGAAAGAGATGAGAGAGACAGCGAGAGAGAGAGGGAGAGAGAGACAGCGAGAGAGAGAGGGAGAGAGAGACAGCGAGAGAGAGAGGGAGAGAGAGACAGCGAGAGAAAAGAAACAACAAGACAGAGAGAGACATCGAGCAAGGGACAGAAAGGAAGAGGGAGACATAGAGAGAGAGACACAGGGAGAGACAGAATCAGAGAGAGGGAGAGAGGGAGAAACAGAGAGGGGGAGCGAAACAGAGAGAGAGAGAGAGAGAGGGAGAACTTATAGATCTTATAGCTCTGGACGGTGCAACCAGGGTCATTAGCAGGAGGAAAGAGAATAAAGAGAGAGTTAATTAAACACAGGCCGAGGATCAGAGAGTGACAACAGTCAGTGACTCACAGTGAGAGTGGGTAATCTATATGCTGCGATTATTCCCCAGAACAGTCAAATTATCAAACCTACAGCTGGTGGTTCAGGACTTCACTGAACAGCGCTGTCGGCTGTGGTAGCAGGTCCCACAGTCGCACACCCACCCTTTCTCCAACAGAGGACTGGAGGGAGTTATAGAAATCGAGAAAATAACTCCAAATAGCCAGGGTACAGGCTGGCGAGTACCGAGGGAAAGTGTGGGAGTGTCTGGGTGATGGAATCAACATCGCCTGAGAGGGTTCACAGAGTCGAACATCCCAGCAACAACTTATCCTCCAACCCAGGCACTCGTAAACAAACAGACACTCACGTGGAGTTCTGGAAAGGTCCATGAAAACCATAGTGCTCCCTATGCACGAAATCCAGGGAGAGAAAAGAATGCAAAGGAATGTTACCGAGACCTGTTTGCGGGACTTAGTGGCGCACTCCTCGAGTGTCTCAGCAGCTTCGAGTTTACCCTGGCGACGGTACAGGGCTCCCAGACTCCGCAGGGTGGTGTTGACAGTGGGGCTGAGAGAAGACACACAGGAGGAAAAAAGGATTTAACTTATCTTTAAAAATATCATTCAGAAATCTTCCCTAACCCCATCAACATAAAAAACCCAAGTGTCTGTGACTGAGGCAAATATTCCGAAATATTACTCAAGACAAATTACCATACACCGTGCTGTACCTGTCCTAGGAGTGTTTGATGGAGATAGTGTAGAGGGAGCTTTACTCTGTATCTAACCCCGTGCTGTACCTGTCCTGGGAGTGTTTGATGGAGATAGTGTAGAGGGAGCTTTACTCTGTATCTAACCCCGTGCTGTCCCTGTCCTGGGAGTGTTTGATGGGGACGGTGTAGAGGGACATTTACTCTGTATCTAACCCCGTGCTGTACCTGTCCTGGGAGTGTTTGATGGGGACGGTGTACAGGGAGATTTACTCTGTATCTAACCCCGTGCTGTACCTGTCCTGGGAGTGTTTGATGGGGACGGTGTAGAGGGACATTTACTCTGTATCTAACCCCGTGCTGTACCTGTCCTGGGAGTGTTTGATGGGGACGGTGTACAGGGAGATTTACTCTGTATCTAACCCCGTGCTGTACCTGTCCTGGGAGTGTTTGATGGGGACGGTGTAGAGGGAGCTTTACTCTGTATCTAACCCCGTGCTGTACCTGTCCTGGGAGTGTTTGATGGGGACAGCGTAGAGGGAGCTTTACTCTGTATCTAACCCCGAGCTGTACCTGTCCTGGGAGTGTTTGATGGGGATAGTGTAGAGGGAGCTTTACTCTGTATCTAACCCCGTGCTGTACCTGTCCTGGGAGTGTTTGATGGGGACGGTGTAGAGGGAGATTTACTCTGTATCTAGCCCCGCGCTGTACCTGTCCTGGGAGTGTTTGATGGGGACGGTGTAGAGGGAGATTTACTCTGTATCTAACCCCGTGCTGTACCTGTCCTGGGAGTGTTTGATGGGGACAGTGTAGAGGGAGCTTTACTCTGTATCTAACCCCGTGCTGTACCTGTCCTGGGAGTGTTTGATGGGGATGGTGTAGAGGGAGCTTTACTCTGTATCTAACCCCGTGCTGTACCTGTCCTGGGAGTGTTTGATGGGGACAGTGTAGAGGGAACTTTACTCTGTATCTAACCCCGTGCTGTACCTGCCTGGGAGTGTTTGATGGGGACAGTGTAGAGGGAGATTTACTCTGTATCTAACCCCGTGCTGTACCTGTCCTGGGAGTGTTTGATGGGGACGGTGTAGAGGGAGATTTACTCTGTATCTAACCCCGTGCTGTACCTGTCCTGGGAGTGTTTGATGGGGATGGTGTAGAGGGAGCTTTACTCTGTATCTAACCCCGTGCTGTACCTGTCCTGGGAGTGTTTGATGGGGACAGTGTAGAGGGAACTTTACTCTGTATCTAACCCCGTGCTGTACCTGCCCTGGGAGTGTTTGATGGGGACAGTGTAGAGGGAGATTTACTCTGTATCTAACCCCGTGCTGTACCTGTCCTGGGAGTGTTTGATGGGGACGGTGTAGAGGGAGATTTACTCTGTATCTAACCCCGTGCTGTACCTGTCCTGGGAGTGTTTGATGGGGACAGTGTAGAGAGAGCTTTACTCTGTATCTAACCCCGTGCTGTACCTGTCCTGGGAGTGTTTGATGGGGACGGTGTAGGGGGAGATTTACTCTGTATCTAACCCCGTGCTGTACCTGTCCTGGGAGTGTTTGATGGGGACGGTGTAGATGGTGCTTCACTCTGTGTCTAAACCCTGTGAGTTTCTAGTTATACAAGTTGCTCTGCTGATGATGGATGGGGCTGATGAATACTCTCAGAATGTGAGACCCACCTGTCCACTTTACAAGCCTTGTACCAGTTTCCATATTCCCAGTACAGGACACCGTCTCTCCGTCTGCCCTACAACAGCAAAGGAAATAAATTAGATTCAAAATTATAACTTACTCCAGATACCAGCTAGTCCCAAACTCTGCTTCCCCCATCTCCCAACTCACACTCACTCATATTCAACTCACACTCACTCATATTCAACTCACACTCACTCATATTCAACTCACACTCACTCATATTCAACTCACACTCACTCATATTCAACTCACACTCACTCATATTCAACTCACACTCACTCATATTCAACTCACACTCACTCATGTTCAACCATTACATATTGTAGGTCTGAACTACACCCACTCCTGCTCCATCAACAGATTGTGTAAAAACCTCTCCCTGGCCTCCTCCAACACCAACTCACCTCCTCCCACCCCTACACCCCTCCCTATCTCTGTAACCTCCTCCCACCCCTACACCCCTCCCTATCTCTGTAACCTCCTCCCACCCCTACACCCCTCCCTATCTCTGTAACCTCCTCCCACCCCGACAACACTCTCTATCTCTGTAACCTCCTCCAGCTCCTACACCCCTCCCTATCTCTGTAACCTCCTCCAGCCCCTACAACCCTCCCTATCTCTGTAACCTCCTCCAGCCCCTACAACCCTCCCTATCTCTGTAACCTCCTCCAGCCCCTTCAACCCTACATATCTCTGTAACCTCCTCCAGCCCCTACACCCCTCCCTATCTCTATAACCTCCTCCAGCCCCTACACCCCTCCCTATCTCTGTAACCTCCTCCAGCCCCTACAACCCTCCCTATCTCTGTAACCTCCTCCAGCCCCTACAACCCTCCCTATCTCTGTAACCTTCTCCAGTCACTACACCCCTCCCTATCTCTATAACCTCCTCCAGCCCCTACAATCTTCCCTATCTCTGTAACCTCCTCCAGCCCCTGCACCCGTCCCTATCTCTGTAACCTCCTCCAGCCCCTACAACCCTCCCTATCTCTGTAACCTCCTCCAGCCCATTCAACCTTCCCCATCTCTGTAACCTCCTCCAGCCCCTACACCCCTCCCTGTCTCTGTAACCTCCTCCAGCCCCTACAACCCTCCCTATCTCTGTAACCTCCTCCAGCCCCTACAACACTCCCTATCTCTGTAACCTCCTCCAGCCCCTACAACCCTCCCTACCTCTGTAACCTCCTCCAGCCCCTACAACCTTCCCCATCTCTGCAACCTCCTCCAGTCCCTACAACCCTCCGAGATCTCTGTGCTCCTCCAATTCCGACCTCTTGAGCATCCCCCGATTCCCATCGCTCCACCTTTGGCGGCCGTGCCTTCAGCTGCCTGGAATCCCCGCCCTAAACATCTGTGCCTCTCTCTCTCCCTCTCTCTCTCTCTCCTCCTTTAAGACACTCCTTAAAATCGACCTCTGTGAGCGAGCTTTTGCTCCCCTGTCCCTAATATCTCCGTATGTGGCTCGGGGTCAGATTCTGGCTGATTGACCTTCCTGTGAAGCACCTCGGGGACATTTGAAAGTGCTAAACATTTTTTAAAACATAGAAACTAGCAGCAGGAGGAGGCCATTCAGCCCTTCGAGCCTGCTCCGCCATTCATTACGATCATGGTTGATCATCCATCCCAGCATCTGACTCCTGCTCTCTCTCCATACCTCTCGATGTCTTTAGAGTCCAGAAATCTATTTCCTTCTTAAACATCATCAGTGACTTGGCCTCCACAGCTCCTGTGATAGAGAATTCCACAGGTTCACCACCCTCTGAGTGAAGAAGTTTCTCCTCATCTCAGTCCTAAATGGCCTACCCCATATCCTGAGACTGTGACCCCTTGTTCTAGATTCTAGACCCGCCAGCCAGAGGAAAGATCATCCCTGCATCCAGTCTGTCCGGTCCTGTCAGAATTTTATATGTTTCAATGAGATCCCCTCTCATTCTTCTAAACTCCAGTGAATACAGGCCTAGTCGATCCAATCTCTCTTCATACGACAATCCTGCCATCCCAGGAATCAGTCTGGTGAACATTCGCTGCACTTCCTTTGTGGCAAGTATATCCTTTCTTAGGTAAGGAGACCAAAACTGCATTCAATGCTCCAGGTGTGGTCTCACCAAGGCCCTGTACAGCTGCAGTAAGACACCCTTGCTCCTGTACTCAAGTCCTCTCACAATAAAGGCCAACATACCACCTGAACTGCTTGCTGCATCTGCATGCTTGCTTTCAGTGATTGGTGTACAAGATCAGCCAGGTCCCTTTATACATCCACATTTCCAAATCTATCACCATTTAAATAATACTCTGCCATTCTGTTTTTCCTATCAAAGTGGATAACTTCACACTTATCCACGTTATACTGCACCTGCCATGTATTTGCCCACTCACTCAGCCTGTCTAAATCGCCTTGAAGCCTCTTAACACCCTCCTCACCGCTCATATTCCCACCTGGTTTCGTGTCGTCAAACTTAGAAATATTACGTTTCATTCTCTCATCCAAATCACTGATATATTGTGAATAACTGGGGCCCAAGCACTGATCCCTGCGGTACCCCACTAGTCACCGCCTACCACTCTGAAAAAGACCCACTTATTCCTACTCTGTTTCCTGCCTGTTAACCAATTCTCAATCCCTGTGCTAATATATTACCCCCAGCCCATGTGCTTTAATTTTACACACTAACCTCTTATGTGGCTCAAAAGCTTTCTGAAAATGCAAATACACCACATCCACTGGTTCTCCCTTATCTAACCTTACACACCCTCAAAAACTCCAGGAGGTATGTCAAACATGATTTTCATAAATCCCCGTTGACTTTGTCTAATCCTGTTGATATTTTCTAACTGTCCTGTTATCAGGACCTTTATAATAGACTCTAGCATTTTCCCTACTGCTGAAGTTCGGCTAACCGGTCTGTAATTCCCCATTCTTTCCCTCCCTCCTTTTTTAAATAGTGGGGTTACATTTACCACCCTCCAATCTGCTGGGACTGTTCCAGAATCCACAGAATCTTGGAAGATGATAACCAACACGTCCACTGTTTCCGTGGCCACCTCCTTTAGTACCCTGGGATGTAGATTATCAGGCACGAAGGATTTACCAAGAAGTGAGATAAACGCAAGTTGTTCTTCAGTCAGAGGCCTTTGGGCTGAATGGTGGATCGAGGTCTGGTTTCTTACCTTGCTCTGCTCCTCCCGTTCCTCAGCATGCATCCAGATCGGTTTGTTCTCACCTGTGGGGAGTTGGAAACACAGCCACACTTTCACTGCCCGACACAGCTTCATCAGTCACAGACTTACCCCTCCCCCAGCCTCCCACCACCCAAAAACGCCAACATTTACTCACCTGCCTGCCCTGGGAGTGTTTGATGGGGACAGTGTAGAGGGAGATTTACTCTGTATCTAACCCCGTGCTGTACCTGTCCTGGGAGTGTTTGATGGGGACAGTGTAGAGGGAGCTTTACTCTGTATCTAACCCCGTGCTGTACCTGTCCTGGGAGTGTTTGATGGGGACAGTGTAGAGCGAGCTTTACTCTGTATCTAACCCCGTGCTGTACCTGTCCTGGGAGTGTTTGATGGGGACGGTGTAGAGGGAGCTTTACTCTGTATCTAACCCCGTGCTGTACCTGTCCTGGGAGTGTTTGATGGGGACAGTGTAGAGGGAGCTTTACTCTGTATCTAACCCTGTGCTGTACCTGTCCTGGGAGTGTTTGATGGCGACAGTGTAGAGGGAGCTTTACTCTGTATCTAACCCCGTGCTGTACCTGTCCTGGGAGTGTTTGATGGGGACGGTGTAGAGGGAGTTTTACTCTGTATCTAACCCCGTGCTGTACCTGCCCTGGGAGTGTTTGATGGGGACAGTGTAGAGGGAGCTTTACTCTGTATCTAACCCCGTGCTGTACCTGTCCTGGGAGTGTTTGATGGGGACAGTGTAGAGGGAGCTTTACTCTGTATCTAACCCCGTGCTGTACCTGTCCTGGGAGTGTTTGATGGGGACGGTGTAGAGGGAGATTTACTCTGTATCTAACCCCGTGCTGTACCTGTCCTGGGAGTGTTTGATGGGGACAGTGTAGAGGGAGCTTTACTCTGTATCTAACCCCGTGCTGTCCCTGTCCTGGGAGTGTTTGATGGGGACAGTGTAGAGGGAGATTTACTCTGTATCTAACCCCGTGCTGTACCTGTCCTGGGAGTGTTTGATGGGGACGGTGTAGAGGGAGATTTACTCTGTATCTAACCCCGTGCTGTACCTGTCCTGGGAGTGTTTGATGGGGACGGTGTAGAGGGAGATTTACTCTGTATCTAACCCCGTGCTGTACCTGTCCTGAGAATGTTTGATGGGGACGGTGTAGAGGGAGATTTACTCTGTATCTAACCCCGTGCTGTACCTGTCCTGGGAGTGTTTGATGGGGACAGTGTAGAGGGAACTTTACTCTGTATCTAACCCCGTGCTGTACCTGTCCTGGGAGTGTTTGATGGGGACAGTGTAGAGGGAGCTTTACTCTGTATCTAACCCCGTGCTGTACCTGTCCTGGGAGTGTTTGATGGGGACGGTGTAGAGGGGGCTTTACTCTGTATCTAACCCCGTGCTGTACCTGTCCTGGGAGTGTTTGATGGGGACAGTGTAGAGGGAGCTTTACTCTGTATCTAACCCCGTGCTGTACCTGTCCTGGGAGTGTTTGATGGGGACGGTGTAGAGGGGGCTTTACTCTGTATCTAACCCCGTGCTGTACCTGTCCTGGGAGTGTTTGATGGGGACAGTGTAGAGGGGGCTTTACTCTGTATCTAACCCCGTGCTGTACCTGTCCTGGGAGTGTTTGATGGGGACAGTGTAGAGGGAGATTTACTCTGTATCTAACCCCGTGCTGTCCCTGTCCTGGGAGTGTTTGATGGGGACAGTGTAGAGGGAGCTTTACTCTGTATCTAACCCCGTGCTGTACCTGTCCTGGGAGTGTTTGACGGGGACGGTGTAGAGGGAACTTTACTGTGTATCTAACCCCGTGCTGTACCTGTCCTGGGAGTGTTTGACGGGGACGGTGTAGAGGGAGATTTACTCTGTATCTAACCCCGTGCTGTACCTGTCCTGGGAGTGTTTGATGGGGACAGTGTAGAGGGAGTTTTACTCTGTATCTAACCCTGTGCTGTACCTGTCCTGGGAGTGTTTGATGGGGACAGTGTAGAGGGAGTTTTACTCTGTATCTAACCCCGTGCTGTACCTGTCCTGGGAGTGTTTGACGGGGACGGTGTAGAGGGAACTTTACTGTGTATCTAACCCCGTGCTGTACCTGTCCTGGGAGTGTTTGACGGGGACGGTGTAGAGGGAGATTTACTCTGTATCTAACCCCGTGCTGTACCTGTCCTGGGAGTGTTTGATAGAGACAGTGTAGAGGGAGCTTTACTCTGTATCTAACCCCGTGCTGTACCTGTCCTGGGAGTGTTTGATGGGGACAGTGTAGAGGGGGCTTTACTCTGTATCTAACCCCGTGCTGTCCCTGTCCTGGGAGTGTTTGATGGGGACAGTGTAGGGGGAGCTTTACTCTGTATCTAACCCCGTGCTGTCCCTGTCCTGGGAGTGAGGGTCAAACCCAATATGTACTTACCACTTACAGAACCAAACTCTTTCTCATGTGCCCTGGTCAGGATCTCCTTATACAGACACTCAGCCTCTTTATATTTCCCCTGTTTAAGGTAACACGATGCCTGGTGTGTGGGGGGAGGGAGGGTGGGTGTAGGAAGGAAAAAAAATGATCAGCGGACATATCTCTCCAGAGGGGAAGAGACAAATATTGCGCCCGTTCCCTCCTGTGCCTGGCTAAGGTATTAGTTTCATGGATGCCTTGCACCCCTGCTCCTCACCGGCTACCTCAGCAGACAACTCTTCCTTACTGAGCATCAACAGCTATTCAACTGCATAGGACATCACAGCTGCTCTTCATCCTGTCACCGCTCCACCCCACACCGACCCCACCCCCACCCCACACCGACCCCACCCCCACCCCACACCGACTCCACCCCCACCCCACACCGACCCCACCCCCCACCCCACACCGACCCCACCCCCCCACCCTACACCGACCCCATCCCCCACCCCACACCGACCCAACCCCACACCGACCCCACCCCCACCCCACACCGACCCAACCCCACACCGACCCCACCCCCCAACCCTACACCGACCCCACCCCCACCCCACACCGACTCCACCCCCACCCCACACCGACCCCACCCCCACCCCACACCGACCCCACCCCCACCCCACACCGACTCCACCCCCACCCCACACCGACCCCACCCCCACCCCACACCGACTCCACCCCCACCCCACACCGACCCCACCCCCACCCCACACCGACCCCACCCCCCACCCCACACCGACTCCACCCCCACCCCAACACCGACCCCACCCCCACCCCACACCGACCCCACCCCCCCACCCTACACCGACCCCATCCCCCACCCCACACCGACCCAACCCCACACCGACCCCACCCCCACCCCACACCGACCCCAACCCCCCACCCCACACCGACCCCAACCCCACCCCACACCTACCCCAACCCCACCCCACCGTCACCCCACCCCCACCCCACACCTACCCCAACCCCACCCCACACCTACCCCAACCCCACCCCACACCTACCCCAACCCCCACCCCACACCTACCCCACCCCCCCACCCTACACCGACCCCATCCCCCACCCCACACCGACCCCACCCCCCCACCCCACACCGACCCCACCCCCCCACCCTACACCGACCCCATCCCCCACCCCACACCGACCCCACCCCCCAACCCTACACCGACCCCACCCCCAACCCACACCGACCCCACCCCCACCCCACACCGACCCCACCCCCACCCCACACCGACCCCACCCCCACCCCACACCGACTCCACCCCCACCCCACACCGACCCCACCCCCACCCTACACCGACCACACCCCCACCCCACACCGACCCCACCCCCACCCTACACCGACCCCACCCCCACCCCACACCGACCCCACCCCCCCACCCCACACCGACCCCACCCCCACCCTACACCGACCCCACCCCCACCCCACACCGACCCCACCCCCACCCTACACCGACCCCACCCCCACCCCACACCGACCCCAACCCCCCACCCTACACCGACCCCACCCCCACCCCACACCGACCCCACCCCCACCCCACACCGACCCACCCCCACCCCACACCGACCCCACCCCCCCACCCCACACCAACCCCACCCCCCAACCCTACACCGACCCCACCCCCACCCCACACCGACCCCACCCCCCCACCCCACACCAACCCCACCCCCACCCCACACCGACTCCACCCCCACCCCACACCGACCCCACCCCCACCCCACACCGACCCCACCCCCACCCCACACCGACCCCACCCCCACCCCACACCGACCCCACCCCCACCCCACACCGACCCCACCCCCCAACCCTACACCGACCCCACCCCCACCCCACACCGACCCCACCCCCCCACCCCACACCGACCCCACCCCCCAACCCTACACCGACCCCACCCCAACCCACACCGACCCCACCCCCCACCCCACACCGACCCCACCCCCCCACCCCACACCGACCCCACCCCCACCCCACACCGACCCACCCCCACCCCACACCGACCCCACCCCCACCCCACACCGACCCCACCCCCACCCCACACCGACCCCACCCCCCAACCCTACACCGACCCCACCCCCACCCCACACCGACCCCACCCCACCCCACACCGACCCCACCCCCACCCCACACCGACCCCACCCCCCACCCCACACCGACCCCACCCCCCACCCCACACCGACCCCAACCCCCCACCCTACACCGACCCCACCCCCACCCCACACCGACCCCACCCCACCCACACCGACCCCACCCCACCCCACACCGACCCAACCCCACACCGACCCCACCCCCACCCCACACCGACCCAACCCCCCACCCCACACCGACCCCACCCCCACCCCACACCGACCCCACCCCCACCCCACACCGACCCAACCCCCCAACCCTACACCGACCCCACCCCCCACCCCACACCTACCCCACCCCCCCACCCCACACCTACCCCAACCCCCAACCCTACCCTCACCCTCATCCCACACCTACCCCAACCCCACCCCACACCTACCCCAACCCCCACCCCACACCTACCCCAACCCCACCCCACACCGACCCCACCCCCACCCCACACCGACCCCACCCCCACCCCACACCGACCCCACCCCCACCCCACACCGACTCCACCCCCACCCCACACCGACCCCACCCCCACCCCACACCGACCCCACCCCCACCCCACACCGACCCCACCCCCACCCCACACCGACCCCATCCCCCACCCCACACCGACCCAACCCCCCACCCTACACCGACCCCACCCCCACCCCACACCGACCCCAACCCCCCACCCTACACCGACCCCAACCCCCCACCCCACACCGACACCACCCCACACCGACCCCACCCCCACCCACACCGACCCCACCCCCACCCCACACCGACTCCACCCCCACCCCACACCAACCCCACCCCCACCCCACACCGACCCCACCCCCCCACCCTACACCGACCCCATCCCCCACCCCACACCGACCCAACCCCACACCGACCCCACCCCCACCCCACACCGACCCCACCCCCCACCCCACACCGACCCCACCCCCCACCCCTACACCGACCCCATCCCCCACCCCACACCGACCCACCCCACCCACACCGACCCCACCCCCACCCCACACCGACCCCACCCCCCCACCCCACACCGACCCCACCCCCACCCTACACCGACCCCACCCCCACCCCACACCGACCCCACCCCCCACCCCACACCGACCCCACCCCCACCCCTACACCGACCCCACCCCCCACCCCACACCGACCCCACCCCCCACCCCACACCGACCCCACCCCCACCCCTACACCGACCCCACCCCCACCCCACACCGACCCCACCCCCACCCCACACCGACCCCACCCCCACCCTACACCGACCCCACCCCCACCCCACACCGACCCCACCCCCACCCCACACCGACCCCACCCCCACCCCACACCGACCCCATCCCCCACCCCACACCGACCCAACCCCCCACCCTACACCGACCCCACCCCACCCCACACCGACCCCACCCCCACCCCACACCGACCCCACCCCCACCCCACACCGACCCCACCCCCACCCCACACCGACCCCACCCCCACCCCACACCGACCCCATCCCCCACCCCACACCGACCCAACCCCCCACCCTACACCGACCCCAACCCCCCACCCCACACCGACCGCAACCCCCCACCCTACACCGACCCCAACCCCCCACCCCACACCGACACCACCCCACACCGACCCCACCCCCACCCCACACCGACCCCACCCCCACCCCACACCGACTCCACCCCCACCCCACACCGACCCCACCCCCACCCCACACCGACCCCACCCCCCCACCCTACACCGACCCCATCCCCCACCCCACACCGACCCAACCCCACACCGACCCCACCCCCACCCCACACCGACCCCACCCCCCCACCCCCACACCGACCCCACCCCCACCCCACACCTGACCCCACCCCCCATCCTACACCAACCCCACCCCCCACCCTACACCAACCCCACCCCCACCCTACACCGACCCCACCCCCCCACCCCTACCCCACACGACCCCACCCCCCACCCTACACCGACCCCACCCCCACCCCACACCGACCCCACCCCCACCCCACACCGACCCCACCCCCACCCCACACCGACCCCACCCCCCATCCTACACCAACCCCACCCCCACCCTACACCAACCCCACCCCCACCCTACACCGACCCCACCCCCCCACCCCTACCCCACACCGACCCCACCCCCCACCCTACACCGACCCCACCCCCACCCCACACCGACCCCACCCCCACCCCACACCAACCCCACCCCCGCACCCTACACCGACCCCACCCCCCACCGACCCCACCCCCACCCTACACCGACCCCACCCCCACCCTACACCGACCCCACCCCCCCACCCTACACCGACCCCACCCCCCACCTCACCGACCCCACCCCTCAACACCTGTGTACATGCACCCACCCTCTGAAAGGTGGGACTGGACAGCAGGGGAAGAATTTGTGGCTCAATATATCCCCCCCACCGGCCCTGGCCCCGCCTCCTCAGCTCGCCCCCTCCCTGAGGCATGGAGCCAACTGGTGACCCCTCCCTGTGGCACTGAGGCCAACTGGTGCCCCCTCCCTGAGACACTGAGGCCAACTGGTGCCCCCTCCCTGAGACACTGAGGCCAACTGGTGCCCCCTCCCTGAGACACTGAGGCCAACTGGTTCCCCCTCCCTGAGACACTGAGGCCAACTGGTGCCCCCTCCTACTGCCGAAGCTGAAATCACCAAACTCTGCATCGGGTTACACAGGACATGCAGCACAGAAACACGCCATTCAGCCCATCTGCTGGTGTTCCTGCCCCACACGAGCCTCCTCCCACCCCCCTCTCCATCTCCCCCCATCCCCATATCCTTCTACTCCTTTCTCCCTCATGTGTTTATCCAGCTTCCCCCTTAAACGTGTCGATACTATTCCCCTCGACCACTCCCTGTGGGAGCGAGTCCCACATTCTCCCCACTCTCTGGGTGAAGAAGTTTCTCCTGAATTCCCCATCGGATTTACTAGTGACTGTCTTATATCGATGGGCCCCTAGTTCTGGTCTCTCCCTCCCACCCACAAGGGGAAACATTCTCTCTGTATCCACTCGATCAAAGCCTTTCAGAGTTTTGAAGACCTGTATCAGGTCACCCTCAGTCTTCTCGTTTCAAGAGAGAAGAGACCCAGCCTTTCCTGATCTGTATACCCACACGTTTCTCTTATCATCCTTGTAAACCTTCTCTGTATCCTTTCTATACTCAATGAATCAAAGTCATCCTAGTCCCTGAGGACCATGGGCTGCTCTCCCATCAGAGAGAGAGAGACGACTGGTGGTGAGTTTAACCTAAGGGTCACCACACCTCAGGCTAGGGAGTGAGGTTGAGCAGGTGGGAGCTTCTTCACGCTGTTGGCGTCTATCCCTGCCTCACCGACCAGCCGTCCAGCCAACTGAGCTGGCCAACCCCCCACCCCCCCCCCCCTTCCTACAATACGGCGACCGGGACTGTACACAGTGCCCTCAGCGTGAGCTAAACAAGGCCTCGCTTCCCTTCTCTTCAATTCTGTCCCTTCGGAAGGAGAGCCCAGCACTCGCTGTGCGCGCCTACGCACAAGGAAGGCTTGCTGCAGCCCAGCGCACCGCCCCTGCAGTTGAATAGCAAGGCGCGGGCTCCTACCAGGTTGTTCTTGGTCTTGGCCACGTTGGGATCGTCGGGGCCCAGCCGGGACACGTATATCTCTAGGGCGTGCCGATAATATCGCTCCACCTCCTCATACTTGCCCTGGTTTTGACACAGCAATGCCAGGTTGTTCAGCTGTTTGGCTACATCAGGGTGCAACTTCCCCAGGACCTGCAGGGGAGTGAGGGGGTGGGGAGAGAGTGTGCAGTAACCAAATTAATTCAACAGTCCTCTGGAGTTTATCAGCACCCACCCCTCCCCTCCCTTCCCCGGGAAACAGGGCCCCCCATGCGCACCCTCCATTCCGACCCTCCCACTCTGCCCTTCAAGGCCATTCCTGGCAGGGACAGGTCGGAGGCTGGGAATCCCGCGGCGAGTAACTCACCTCCTGACTCCCCAAAGCCTGTCCACCATCGACAAGACACAAGTCTTGTGGGGATGGAATACTCCCCACTTGCCTGGATGAGTGCAGCTCCCACAACACTCAAGAAGTTCGACACCGTCCAGGACAAAGCAGCCCCGCTTGATTGGCACCCCATCCACAAACATTCACTCCCTCCCCCACCGACGCACAGTAGCAGCAGTGTGTGTACCATCTACAAGATGCACTGCAGGAATTCACCAAGGCTCCTTCGACAGCACCTTCCAAACCCACGACCACTACCATCTAGAAGGACAAGGGCAGCAGATACATGGGAAACACCACCACCTGGAAGTTCCCCTCCAAGTCACTCACCATCCTGACTTGGAAATATATCAGCCGTTCCGTCACTGTCGCTGGGTCAAAATCCTGGAACTCCCTCCCTAACAGCGCTGTGGGTGTACCTACACCACATGGACTGCAGCGGCTCAAGAAGGCAGCTCACCACTACCTTCTCAAGGGGCAATTAGGGATGGGCAATAAATGCTGGTCTAACCATAACAATGACAGAGGCGATGCTGATCACCCACCTTCTCCCTGATCTCCAGAGCTCTCTTGCAGAGTGGTTCTGCCTCTTTATACTTCCCTCTCTTGCCACACAGGACAGCCAAGTTGTTGAGGGTGGCTGCAACCTAGGGGGAAGCAGGCAAGGGGGGTCACAACCTGAGAGAGAGAGAGAGAGAGGGGGGGACAGGGAGAGGGGGACAGAGAGGCAGACAGAGAGAGGGACAGAGAGAGGGACAGAGAGAGGGACTGAGAGAGAGACAGAGGGAGGGACGGAGGGAGGGACGGAGGGAGGGACGGAGGGAGGGACAGAGAGAGGGACGGAGAGAGGGACGGAGAGAGGGACAGAGAGAGGAACAGAGAGAGGGACAGAGAGAGGGACAGAGGGAGGGACAGAGGGAGGGACGGAGAGAGGGACAGAGAGAGGGACGGAGGGAGGGAGGGACAGAGAGAGGGACAGAGAGAGGGACGGAGAGAGGGACAGAGAGAGGGACAGAGGGAGGGACGGAGAGAGGGACAGAGAGAGGGACGGAGGGAGGGAGGGAGGGAGGGACAGAGAGAGGGACGGAGGGAGGGAGGGAGAGTCCAAGACCAGGACAATTGCTCAGTTCCAATGGCCATGTCTATTATCAATGCCCCGGAGGGAGGGGGAAGTTGTTGAGGGGGGTAGGGATGATGGGGAGGGTGATCAGTGCGAGGAGAGGAGGGGAGGGGAGGGGAGGGGAGGGGAGGGCTCACTTACCGCTGGGTGGTCTTTGCCGAGAGTTTTCTCACGGATGTTCAGAGCATCGTTCAGTAGGTGTGCTGCCTCCTTATACTTGTTCTGGTCTCTGGGCACAAAGAGACGGAGGCTTCAGACCCTGAGAAATCCCCCAGCAGCCCCCGCCCCTCCACACCCCCTCCTCGACACCCCCCCCACACCCCTCCCCAACCCCTCCACCACACTCCTCCTCAACCCCTCCACCACACTCCTCCTCAACCCCTCCACCACACTCCTCCTCAACACCTCCACCACACTCTTCCTCAACCCCTCCCCCACATCCCTCCTCAACCCCTCCACCACACTCCTCCTCAACCCCTCCACCACACTCCTCCTCAACACCTCCACCACACTCTTCCTCAACCCCTCCCCCACATCCCTCCTCAACCCCTCCACCACACTCCTCCTCAACCTCTCCCCCACATCCCCATCCCAACCCCTCCCCCACACCCCTCCCCAATCCCTCCCCCACACCCCTCCCCAATCCCTCCCCCACACCCCTCCTCAACCCCTCCCCCACAACCCCATCCTCAACCCCTCCCCCACACCCCCTCCCAAACCCCACCCCTAACCCTTCCCCAACACCACCCCAGCAACCGCCTCCTCCAGACCCCACACCCCCCCCCCACCTCCCTCGACCACACCGTCCCCCAAACACTCTCCCCCACCAACCGCAGCCCACTCCCCACCCCCACAGAGAGATTGGGGGGGTACAGAGACTGAGAGGTCTCCCAGCCCCTCCCACACACCACCCCCCAAAACCCCTTCCCGACACCCCCAGCCCCACAGACCTTCCACACCCGAACTCAGAGATGAAGGGGTGAGTGAGTCTCACCTGTACGGGGGGGGGGGGAGGGGCTGAGTGAGTCTCACCTGTACGGGGGGGGAGGGGCTGAGTGATTCTCACCTGTACAGGGGGGAGGGGCTGAGTGATGCTCACCTGTACGGGGGGGGAGGGGCTGAGTGATGCTCACCTGTACAGGGGGAGGGGCTGAGTGATGCTCACCTGTACAGGGGGGGAGGGGCTGAGTGATGCTCACCTGTACAGGGGGGGAGGGGCTGAGTGATGCTCACCTGTACAGGGGGAGGGGCTGAGTGATGCTCACCTGTACAGGGGGGAGGGGCTGAGTGATGCTCACCTGTACAGGGGGGGAGGGGCTGAGTGATGCTCACCTGTACAGGGGGGGAGGGGCTGAGTGATGCTCACCTGTACAGGGGGAGGGGCTGAGTGATGCTCACCTGTACAGGGGGGAGGGGCTGAGTGATGCTCACCTGTACGGGGGGGGGAGGGGCTGAGTGATGCTCACCTGTACAGGGAAGAGGGGCTGAGTGATGCTCACCTGTACGGGGGGGGGAGGGGCTGAGTGATGCTCACCTGTACGAGGGGGGGAGGGGCTGAGTGCTGCTCACCTGTACGAGGGGGGGAGGGGCTGAGTGATGCTCACCTGTACGGGGGGGAGGGGCTGGGTGATGCTCACCTGTACAGGGGGGAGGGGCTGAGTGATGCTCACCTGTACAGGGGAGAGGGGCTGAGTGATGCTCACCTGTACGAGGGGGGGAGGGGCTGAGTGATGCTCACCTGTACGAGGGGGGGAGGGGCTGAGTGATGCTCACCTGTACAGGGGAGAGGGGCTGAGTGATGCTCACCTGTACAGGGGGGAGGGGCTGAGTGATGCTCACCTGTACAGGGGGGAGGGGCTGAGTGATGCTCACCTGTACAGGGGGGAGGGGCTGAGTGATGCTCACCTGTACAGGGGGGAGGGGCTGAGTGATGCTCACCTGTACAGGGGGGAGGGGCTGAGTGATGCTCACCTGTACAGGGGGGGAGGGGCTGAGTGATGCTCACCTGTACAGGGGGGAGGGGCTGAGTGATGCTCACCTGTACAAGGGGGGGGAGGGGCTGAGTGATGCTCACCTGTACAGGGGGGAGGGGCTGAGTGATGCTCACCTGTACAGGGGGGAGGGGCTGAGTGATGCTCACCTGTACACCTGCGCGAGGATGTTGAGCATTGTGGCTACATCGGGATGGTCGTGTCCAGAGGTTTTCTCCAGGTCCTCCAGCGCCTGTTTACAAAGCGGCACTGCCACCTCATACCTGCCCTGGGAGGCGTACTGGATCACCAGGTTGTGCAGGGTCCTGAGTCGAGCTGGTATCTCATACCCACCATGCTGAGCCACATCCCCAACTGTGTGAGGCTGGTGTCCTGCCAGGAACCATGGAAGAGAGACAGACACACACAGAGGCAGAGAGGGAGAGACAGAGAGATGAAGAGAGAGAGAGAGACGGGGGTGGGTGAGAGACAGAGAGAGATGGGGTGCAGAGAGAGAGATGGGGTGGAAAGAGAGAGAGAGACACAGAGAGGGAGAAAGAGAGAGAGATGGGGGTGGAGAGAGAGAGGGAGAGACAGAGAGAGAGAGAGAGAGAGACAGACACAGAGAGCGAGAGAAGTGCACATAGCAAGATAAAGAGAGAGAAACAAAGAGAGAGTGGTTACTGTCTGTCATTGGGTCAAATGTTTCTTTCCAACACTTCCTGTTCGCTTATTTTCTCTGCGGGAGAACAGTAACTGCTGAGTTAACACGCTAACATGGGAAATTTCCATTCACATTTATTTAGTGCCCAGGACTGAAGAAAAGATCCTCAAAAATATTCCCTAAGAGTGTACATCAAAACCCTGAGAGTATATACCAAATCCCCGAGAATATACATCAAGCCCACAAGACATATAAATCCACAGAGGGAGATGGGAGGGACAGGTTTGGTTTTAAGGAGTGTCTTAAAGGAGGGGAGAGAGAGAGAGAGAGACAGACAGATGTAGAGAGCTAGAGAAATGCATATAGCAAGAGAAAGAGACAAACAGAGAGAGAAAGAGGCAGGCGGAGAGGTTTACAGAGGGAATTCCAGAGCTTAGGGCCCCAGGCAGCAGAAGGCACGGCCGCCAATGGTGGAGCGATGGGAATCGGGGGATGGTCAAGAGGCCGGAATTGGAGGAGTGCAGAGATCTCGGAGGGTTGTAGGGGCTGGAGGAGGTTACAGAGATAGGGAGGGGTGTAGGGGCTGGAGGAGGTTACAGAGATAGGGAGAGTTGTAGGGGCTGGAGGAGGTTACAGAGATAGGGAGGGGTGTAGGGGCTGGAGGAGGTTACAGAGATAGGGAGGGGTGTAGGGGCTGGAGGAGATTACAGAGATAGGGAGGAGAGTAGGGGCTGGAGGAGGTTACAGAGATAGGGAGGGGTGTAGGGGCTGGAGGAGTTTACAGAGATAGGGAGGGGTGTAGGGGCTGGAGGACGTTACAGAGATATGGAGGGTTGTAGGGGTTGGAGAAGGTTACAGAGATAGGGAGGGTTGTAGGGACTGGAGGAGATTACAGAGATAGGGAGGGTTGTAGGGGCTGGAGGAGGTTACAGAGATAGGGAGGGGTGTAGGGGCTGGAGGAGTTTACAGAGATAGGGAGGAGAGTAGGGGCTGGAGGAGGTTACAGAGATAGGGAGGGGTGTAGGGGCTGGAGGAGGTTACAGAGATAGGGAGTGTTGCAGGGGCTGGAGGAGTTTACAGAGATAGGGAGGGGTGTAGGGGCTGGAGGACGTTACAGAGATATGGAGGGTTGTAGGGGCTGGAGAAGGTTACAGAGATAGGGAGTGTTGTAGGGACTGGAGGAGATTACAGAGATAGGGAGGGTTGTAGGGGCTGGAGGAGGTTACAGAGATAGGGAGGGGTGTAGGGGCTTGAGTAGGTTACAGAGATAGGGAGTGTTGTAAGGGCTGGAGGAGGTTACAGAGATAGGGAGGGTTGTAGGGGCTGGAGTAGGTTACAGAGATAGGGAGGGTTGTAGGGGCTGGAGGAGGTTACAGAGATAGGGAGGGGTGTAGGGGCCGGAGGAGGTTACAGAGATAGGGAGGGTTGTAGGGGCTGGAGGAGGTTACAGAGAAATGGAGGGATGTAGGGGCTGGAGGATGTTACACAGATAGGGAGGGATATAGGGGCTGGAGGAGGTTACAGAGATAGGGAGGGTTGTAGGGGCTGGAGGAGTTTACAGAGATAGGGATGGTTGTAGGGGCTGGAGGAGGTTACAGGGATAGGGAGGGTTGTAGGGGCTGGAGGAGGTTATCGAGATAGGGAGGGTTGTAGGGGCTGGAGGGGGTTACAGAGATAGGGATGGTTTTAGGGGCTGGAGGAGGTTACAGAGATAGGGAGCGTTGTAGGGGATGGAGGAGGTTACAGAGATAGGGAGGGTTGCAGGAGCTGGAGGAGGTTACAGAGATAGGGAGGGTTGTAGCGGCTGGAGGAGGTTACAGAGATAGAGAGGGTTGTAGGGGCTGGAGTAGGTTACAGAGATAGGGAGGGTTGTAGGGGCTGGAGGAGGTTACAGAGATAGGGAGGGGTGTAGGGGCTGGAGGAGGTTACAGAGAAATGGAGGGATGTAGGGGCTGGAGGATGTTACACAGATAGGGAGGGATATAGGGGCTGGAGGAGGTTACAGAGATAGGGAGGGTTGTAGGGGCTGGAGGAGTTTACAGAGATAGGGATGGTTGTAGGGGCTGGAGGAGGTTACAGGGATAGGGAGGGTTGTAGGGGCTGGAGGAGGTTATCGAGATAGGGAGGGTTGTAGGGGCTGGAGGGGGTTACAGAGATAGGGATGGTTTTAGGGGCTGGAGGAGGTTACAGAGATAGGGAGCGTTGTAGGGGATGGAGGAGGTTACAGAGATAGGGAGGGTTGCAGGAGCTGGAGGAGGTTACAGAGATAGGGAGGGTTGTAGCGGCTGGAGGAGGTTACAGAGATAGAGAGGGTTGTATGGACTGGAAGAGGTTACAGAGATAGGGAGGGTTGTAGGGGCTGGAGGAGGTTACAGAGATAGGGAGGGGTGTAGGGGCTGGAGGAGATTACAGAGATAGGGAGGAGAGTAGGGGCTGGAGGAGGTTACAGAGATAGGGAGGGGTGTAGGGGCTGGAGGAGTTTACAGAGATTGGGAGGGGTGTAGGGGCTGGAGGACGTTACAGAGATAGGGAGGGTTGTAGGGGTTGGAGAAGGTTACAGAGATAGGGAGGGTTGTAGGGACTGGAGGAGATTACAGAGATAGGGAGGGTTGTAGGGGCTGGAGGAGGTTACAGAGATAGGGAGGGGTGTAGGGGCTGGAGGAGATTACAGAGATAGGGAGGGGAGTAGGGGCTGGAGGAGGTTACAGAGATAGGGAGGGGTGTAGGGGCTGGAGGAGGTTACAGAGATAGGGAGTGTTGCAGGGGCTGGAGGAGTTTACAGAGATAGGGAGGGGTGTAGGGGCTGGAGGACGTTACAGAGATATGGAGGGTTGTAGGGGTTGGAGAAGGTTACAGAGATAGGGAGGGTTGTAGGGACTGGAGGAGATTACAGAGATAGGGAGGGTTGTAGGGGCTGGAGGAGGTTACAGAGATAGGGAGGGGTGTAGGGACTGGAGGAAGTTACAGAGATAGGGAGGGTTGTAAGGGCTGGAGGAGGTTACAGAGATAGGGAGGGTTGTAGGGGCTGGAGTAGGTTACAGAGATAGGGAGGGTTGTAGGGGCTGGAGGAGGTTACAGAGATAGGGAGGGGTGTAGGGGCTGGAGGAGGTTACAGAGATAGGGAGGGTTGTAGGGGCTGGAGGAGGTTACAGAGAAATGGAGGGATGTAGGGGCTGGAGGATGTTACACAGATAGGGAGGGATATAGGGGCTGGAGGAGGTTACAGAGATAGGGAGGGTTGTAGGGGCTGGAGGAGTTTACAGAGATAGGGATGGTTGTAGGGGCTGGAGGAGGTTACAGGGATAGGGAGGGTTGTAGGGGCTGGAGGAGGTTATCGAGATAGGGAGGGTTGTAGGGGCTGGAGGGGTTACAGAGATAGGGATGGTTTTAGGGGCTGGAGGAGGTTACAGAGATAGGGAGCGTTGTAGGGGATGGAGGAGGTTACAGAGATAGGGAGGGTTGCAGGAGCTGGAGGAGTTTACAGAGATAGGGAGGGTTGTAGCGGCTGGAGGAGGTTACAGAGATAGAGAGGGTTGTAGGGGCTGGAGTAGGTTACAGAGATAGGGAGGGTTGTAGGGGCTGGAGGAGGTTACAGAGATAGGGAGGGGTGTAGGGGCTGGAGGAGGTTACAGAGAAATGGAGGGATGTAGGGGCTGGAGGATGTTACACAGATAGGGAGGGATATAGGGGCTGGAGGAGGTTACAGAGATAGGGAGGGTTGTAGGGGCTGGAGGAGTTTACAGAGATAGGGATGGTTGTAGGGGCTGGAGGAGGTTACAGGGATAGGGAGGGTTGTAGGGGCTGGAGGAGGTTATCGAGATAGGGAGGGTTGTAGGGGCTGGAGGGGGTTACAGAGATAGGGATGGTTTTAGGGGCTGGAGGAGGTTACAGAGATAGGGAGCGTTGTAGGGGATGGAGGAGGTTACAGAGATAGGGAGGGTTGCAGGAGCTGGAGGAGGTTACAGAGATAGGGAGGGTTGTAGCGGCTGGAGGAGGTTACAGAGATAGAGAGGGTTGTATGGACTGGAAGAGGTTACAGAGATAGGGAGGGTTGTAGGGGCTGGAGGAGGTTACAGAGATAGGGAGGGTTGTAGGGGCTGGAGGAGGTTACAGAGATAGGGAGGGGTGTAGGGGCTGGAGGAGATTACAGAGATAGGGAGGAGAGTAGGGGCTGGAGGAGGTTACAGAGATAGGGAGGGGTGTAGGGGCTGGAGGAGTTTACAGAGATAGGGAGGGGTGTAGGGGCTGGAGGACGTTACAGAGATATGGAGGGTTGTAGGGGTTGGAGAAGGTTACAGAGATAGGGAGGGTTGTAGGGACTGGAGGAGATTACAGAGATAGGGAGGGTTGTAGGGGCTGGAGGAGGTTACAGAGATAGGGAGGGGTGTAGGGGCTGGAGGAGATTACAGAGATAGGGAGGAGAGTAGGGGCTGGAGGAGGTTACAGAGATAGGGAGGGGTGTAGGGGCTGGAGGAGGTTACAGAGATAGGGAGTGTTGCAGGGGCTGGAGGAGTTTACAGAGATAGGGAGGGGTGTAGGGGCTGGAGGACGTTACAGAGATATGGAGGGTTGTAGGGGTTTTAGAAGGTTACAGAGATAGGGAGGGTTGTAGGGACTGGAGGAGATTACAGAGATAGGGAGGGTTGTAGGGGCTGGAGGAGGTTACAGAGATAGGGAGGGGTGTAGGGACTGGAGGAAGTTACAGAGATAGGGAGGGTTGTAAGGGCTGGAGGAGGTTACAGAGATAGGGAGGGTTGTAGGGGCTGGAGTAGGTTACAGAGATAGGGAGGGTTGTAGGGGCTGGAGGAGGTTACAGAGATAGGGAGGGGTGTAGGGGCCGGAGGAGGTTACAGAGATAGGGAGGGTTGTAGGGGCTGGAGGAGGTTACAGAGAAATGGAGGGATGTAGGGGCTGGAGGATGTTACACAGATAGGGAGGGATATAGGGGCTGGAGGAGGTTACAGAGATAGGGAGGGTTGTAGGGGCTGGAGGAGTTTACAGAGATAGGGATGGTTGTAGGGGCTGGAGGAGGTTACAGGGATAGGGAGGGTTGTAGGGGCTGGAGGAGGTTATCGAGATAGGGAGGGTTGTAGGGGCTGGAGGGGGTTACAGAGATAGGGATGGTTTTAGGGGCTGGAGGAGGTTACAGAGATAGGGAGCGTTGTAGGGGATGGAGGAGGTTACAGAGATAGGGAGGGTTGCAGGAGCTGGAGGAGGTTACAGAGATAGGGAGGGTTGTAGCGGCTGGAGGAGGTTACAGAGATAGAGAGGGTTGTAGGGGCTGGAGTAGGTTACAGAGATAGGGAGGGTTGTAGGGGCTGGAGGAGGTTACAGAGATAGGGAGGGGTGTAGGGGCTGGAGGAGGTTACAGAGAAATGGAGGGATGTAGGGGCTGGAGGATGTTACACAGATAGGGAGGGATATAGGGGCTGGAGGAGGTTACAGAGATAGGGAGGGTTGTAGGGGCTGGAGGAGTTTACAGAGATAGGGATGGTTGTAGGGGCTGGAGGAGGTTACAGGGATAGGGAGGTTTGTAGGGGCTGGAGGAGGTTATCGAGATAGGGAGGGTTGTAGGGGCTGGAGGGGGTTACAGAGATAGGGATGGTTTTAGGGGCTGGAGGAGGTTACAGAGATAGGGAGCATTGTAGGGGATGGAGGAGGTTACAGAGATAGGGAGGGTTGCAGGAGCTGGAGGAGGTTACAGAGATAGGGAGGGTTGTAGCGGCTGGAGGAGGTTACAGAGATAGAGAGGGTTGTATGGACTGGAAGAGGTTACAGAGATAGGGAGGGGTGTAGGGACTGGAGGAGGTTACAGGATTAGGAGGATGATCAGGGGGTGGGTGGCCCAATTGAATCCTGAAATCTACACTAATCTGAATGAAGATCCTCACCTTGTGTTTGCTCTTCATCATTAGGGAAGAGGTCATCCAATCCGTCTTTCGCAGAATCACCACTCTTATCATCCTGTTCGAAAAGAGAGGAACCATGTCTTCATCGAGAGGAAGGAGATCAGTACTCCCAGTACAGGTACAGCACGGGGTTAGATACAGAGTAAATCTCCCTCTACACTGTCCCCATCAAACACTCCCAGTACAGGTACAGCACGGGGTTAGATACAGAGTAAATCTCCCTCTACACTGTCCCCATCAAACACTCCCAGGACAGGTACAGCACGGGGTTAGATACAGAGTAAATCTCCCTCTACAACGTCCCCATCAAACACTCCCAGGACAGGTACAGCACGGGGTTAGATACAGAGTAAAGCTCCCTCTACACCGTCCCCATCAAACACTCCCAGGACAGGTACAGCACGGGGTTAGATACAGAGTAAAGCTCCCTCTACACTGTCCCCATCAAACACTCCCAGGACAGGTACAGCACGGGGTTAGATACAGAGTAAAGCTCTCTCTACACCGTCCCCATCAAACACTCCCAGGACAGGTACAGCACGGGGTTAGATACAGAGTAAATCTCCCTCTACACTGTCCCCATCAAACACTCCCAGGACAGGTACAGCACGGTGTTCCTGTACATTGTTCCTGTTAAACACTCTCAGATACAGCACCAGTTATGGTGCCTGAATGTTATCTCATAAAAATATCTCTGCAATGCCAATGGTATGTTGCCACCCATTCATACTCTCTGGCTGTGTACCCAGTCAGGGTAAGTGGAAGTACTAATGCTCCCACAGCTCCACAGCAGCTGCTGCCTCTGATCCGTGACTCAAGATTGAGTCATTGTTAGTCGGCAATTCGACTGGGGGAGGCAGTTTCCGATTCTTCCCAGCATGGGTTAACCAATAGCGTGAGCAGGAACTCGCAACCCCCCACCCCTGGGCTGTGGGTCGCAGCTTCCACCCCAAGGCCCTCGCCCCCTCCACCCCACCCACTCCTTCCCTGCTGTTGTGGGCTGGGCGGAGCGGAGTGGGGTAGACCCCAGATCCCTCACCCAGGCCAGGGGGAGGAATCACGGGCTGGTGCTCCTCCTGTCTCTGGGTGACAGTTTTAATTTATTCAGTTGAAGTAAGTTTAACAGTTCTGTTTATCCTGGGAATTGAATTCCTTTGCACACTATACCCATGTTATTATAACTGAATACTCTGTGTGAGACTCTCCCTCTCTATATAAAATCTAGCTGTTGAATGGCTATGATTGAAGGATCAGTTCAATAATCTTGCACATTCTCTCTTTTCCGATAGCAATCCAATTCCTTTCTCGATCCCTCGATCGAACCTGTCTCTGCCAGTCTTTCGGGAAGTTTGTTCCAGATTCCGACCTCCCTCTGGGTGAAAACATTTTCCCTCACATCACATCGACACCTCTTAGCAATAATTTCGATGAGTTGATGAATTCTCGGCTTTTGATGACAGACTAGTCACCCCCTAAAACGCTTTGACAATGGGATCACACAGGAGGAGGAGCTGGGACCCGTTAGGCCTGGGCAGACTCTTTCAGAGAACAGTCCAGCTAGTCCCGCTCTCTCCACAAATCCCTGTCACGTTCACCTCCTGCCAAATACTTATCCGATTCCCTTTGAAACCCTCCACTGAACCCATTTCCACCACCTGGTCAGGCAGAGCACTCTCCGCAAACAGCAAGTTCCCCCTCAGTGTCCTCTCTGCTCTTGCGAGACTTTGCCTCTTCTGATTCTCGACCCCCACCCCCTTCGACTATCGTCTCTCTCTGTCTGAACCCTTTGCGATTTTAAATACACGTTTCAAAGAGCCTTTTCACTCATCCCTAAATCCCCAAACCTGAAGCCCAGAATTGGGTCCAACACACCAAGTGGGGGGGGGTTCCAACATTTCAAATAATATCCTGACTTTCACACTCTATTCACCCCAACCAAACTTCCCTCCCTGGTCCCTTTTATTCATGGTGTCACTGGCCAGGTCAGTATTCATGACCCATCCCTAGTTCCCAGATGTGGGTCTGGAGTCACATGTAGGCCCAGACTGGGTAAGGAGGATACATCTCCTTCCCTAAAGGGACATTAGTGACCCAGATGGGTTTTTAACAACAATCGACAATGGTTTCATGATCATCATTCACTAATTTCAGACTTTTATCGAATTCAAGTTCCACCATCTGCTGTGGTGAGATTCAAATCCAGGGCCCCAGAGCGTTACAGGGGTCTCTGGTTTACTAGCCCAGCGACAATACCACTGCGCCATCGCCTCCCCCAGGCTAGCTGAGATGGTTCAAAAGGTTCACTATCCTCAGGCACTGTCCCTCCCACATTTCCAACCCCTCCCTGAATGAAAACCACTCTCGATCACTCCTGTCCTTGCAAATCACCCCTCCCTCCAGCGTCCCTTCCCTCCGGGCACGTTGTTGTCCCCAGTGCTCCTCCTTCCCTCCAAGTCCAAGTGACGGAATCTCTCGCCCCTTGCTCCAGCACCAGCCCAAGTGGCAATGATCACCCTCTGTGACTGTGACCGATCTGGCCTTGATCCTCTCCTGCTGAACCTCGACACGGCTCCCACCATTCTGCCCCTTCTGCAAAGTGGTCTTCACTCAGTGGGATTCCCCCTCGCTCGGTCCCAGTCTTCACCTATTTGATCATAGCCAGAACCGTGGCTTCTCTTGTCGCCCCGGGTGCAGGTCAGCTTCCGCGTGTGTAGTGACCCAGCTCACCCCCAGCTATCCTTTCCCTCCCAGCTCTCACTGCGCCTCCTCCTGGTCTGGGCTGCCAGCCTCCTCCTCCGAGATCCGGTCTTAACTGCGCTGCAGGATTGTAAAAGCAGCGCCATTCCATCTCGCTCCCTGTCCACTGTCTCAGGCGGAACCGAATTGCAACCTCAGTGTCCTGTTCAACCCTGAGCTCAGCGTTCCATCCTGAAACTGCTTTAACTGGCACTACCCCAGATAATCAGCCAATCTGTTCCGGCTCGCTGAGCAGGCCAAGATCCCAGAGGGAAACTCGTCTGAAGCATCACAACCTTATTTTTATTATGTGCTTTGAAAACGAGGGGGAAACCCCGATCCCAAAAGCGTAGAATCCCAGTAACACTTTTCAGATTTTAAAATTTATTAACAAGTAGAATAAAAACTTAAACGCACAAGAGTAAAGTTATACAGTTAAAACAATCTTACAAAACACTCCCCCAAAAAAGCCCACTTGGTCAGAACACACAGGTGGACTAAATGGCAACAGCTCCCTTAGAGATTTTTAACCAGAAAAATCCAGTAATATTACCCAAAGCAAAGCTGCTGCCACTTTAGTAAAAGGTATACCACATGACTTCTCACTCTCTTCCACTCTGCTGTGGAAATCCGGGAAAGGTTCAGAAACAGACTGCCTTCTGAAAACAAAAACTTCTCTGGCTTGAAACTGGATGGCTGCTTCAAATTCACAACTTCCCACAGCACAGACCTGGTCTCAGGTCATCTCCCCCAACACGGCCAACACAACTCAGCTAAACATCTTTCCTTAAATATCCTTTCTCCATTTGGTCTTAGATTCCATTGTCCTCGGCACCTCTTTGAACTCAATTTTTCCAAAATATAAACATCTTTCATGTCTTCCTACTGCTTCCACATTCAGGTAAAATAAAATGTAATAGTCTTCCCTTGTTCACTTGTGAAAACTTGGTAAGTTGTAAAAGTCCCCCATCACTTCTAAACTCCCTTTGAAATTTAACAGCTGAAAAGTCAGGTCCCTGCCTATCACCTAATGCAAATTTTAAAACCCAAACTATTTACTTATATGGCTTCACCATAGCCTCTCATTACAAATGCATGCATCTAGCAAACCTTTGCCTTTCATCTCTCAGATCCCACAGACAAGCTGTCTCAATGAATCTTCCCCCAGTTTAATTACCCAGACACACACACACACACACACACACACACATACACACACAGACACACACACACACACACACACACACACACACAGACACACACACACACAGACGCACACACACACAGACGCACACACAGACAGACACACACACACACACACACACACACACACAGACAGACACACACACACACACACAGACACACACACACACAGGCACACACACACACAGACACATACACAGACACACATACAGACAGACACACACACATAGACACACACACAGACACACACGCACACACAGACACACACACACTCACAGACACACACACACACATAGACACACACAGAAACACACAGACACACACACACACACACACACACACACACACACACAGACCGACCGTTGTGCCCCCCGCCCCTCCCAGGCCCCGGTGTTTAACACCGTGTGCCCCCCACCCCTCACCCGAGCCCTGCCCCTCACCCCCGACACTCACCGAAGGTGATACGTCTTCATCGAACTTCTTGATCTGGTTCATGAACTCCAGGTGCTTCTTCTCCTCCTCGAGCTGGGCCACAGTTTGTTCACTGCGCTGGAGCTTCTGTTGGGTCCCGGCCAATTCATCTCTCAGCCACTGGTTCTCCTGGACCAGCCTCCTTACCTGAGCTCTTAGTTTCTGTTTCTCCGACTCCACAGTGTTCAGGTGGTTGGACAATGCGATGATCACCTGGGCACAGAGAGAGGGAGAGAGAGAGAGAGAGAGACACACGCACACAGTCAGAGCACCTGTAACCCCACTGGTGGGGCAGAATTTTACCCCCCCCACCCCCTGTTTCAGTGGGGAGGGGGCAGTAAAATGTGGCGAGACATTCTAAACCTCACCGGCTTCAGCGGGAACGTGAAATCCCATTGCCGTAAAATTCTGCCCTTAATGTTTTATCAAATATATTGTTAATGTTAAGAGAAACAAGTGATTGGTATTAATGGTCTTTGAACATGTATAAATAGGGGATAGCTGGGACACTGGGTAGAGTGGGAGTAGAGCCATGAGACAGGACAAGCAAAGAAATGCTCTGTGTCTTCATTTCAACTTCACCAATCAGCTAGGATCCTGTTAACACCCACCGCCCACACATTTCTACTGCCCGGTCCTCAGATACCCCCTCCCTCCCCTCCCCCCTTTCCCCCCCCCCCAATACCTCCCTCTCCAGATCTCTCCCTCCCTGGCCCACCTCCCAGAAACCCAATTCCAGATCACCTGCTCCCACTGAACCATCATTCCCAGATGCCCCAACCTAGTTACCCCCCTTCCCTTCCCAGATTCCACCTCCTTTCAACCCATCTCACAGACATACACAGCCCCGGAGGAGGCCATTCAGCCCATTGTGCCTGTGCTGGCTCTTTCAAAGATCTATCCAATTAGTCCCACGTCCCCCCCCCAACTCTCTCCCCCACCCTGACCCCACTCTCTCTCTCTATCACAGTCCTGCAAATTTCTCCTTTTCGAGTATTTATCCAATTCCCCACTTTTGAAAGTTCCTACTGAATCTGCTTCCACCGCCCTTTCAGGCAGCGCCTTCCAGATCACAACAACTCGCTGTGTAAAAAAAACATTCTCCTCATCTCCCCCTCTGGCTCTATTACCGATTCTCTTCAATCTGTGTCCCTCTGGTTACCGACCCTCCTGCCACTGGAAACACTTTCTCCTCATTCACTCTATCCAAACCCTTCCTGATTTTGAACGCCTCGATTCAATCTCCCCCTTAACCTTCTCTGCTCTAAGGAGAACAATCCCAGCTTCTCCCAGTCTCTCCACATGAACTGAAGTCCCTCATCCCTGCTCCGGTGTCACTCTCCCATTGACAAGTGCCAATGAAACCTGTCCCAAGCCCCCTGACAGTCTTACCTGGGCCTCCCCAAGCCCCAGTTCAATGTTCTCCAGAGATTTCTGGAGCAGGGAGGATTTCTCTTGGACCACACTGGGGTCCTGGTCTTTCTGCAGGGACTTCATGGTGTCCAGCAGTGTGTTGAGGATGGAGTTGTGCTCATTTTTAAGGGTTTCCAGGCCTTGAATCACAGCTTTTGTGTTCATTACAATCTCATCTTGGGTCAATTTCTCCAGTTTCTCGTCCCTTGGATAGACCATGGTGGACATAATAAGACCTAAGGAGCCAACAAAAGCAGAGAGGCAGAGAGAGAGAGAGAGAGAGGGGCAGCGAGAGAGAGAGAGAGAGAGACAGAGAGAGAGAGAGAGACAGAGAGAGAGAGAGAGGGAGAGAGAGAGACAGAAGGAGAGAGAGAGGGAGAGAGAGAGACAGATGGAGAGAGAGAGGCAGAGAGAGAGAAGGGCAGAGAGAGACAGACAGGGAGACAAAGAGAGACAGAGAGAGAGAGACAGAGTGAGACAGAGAGAGAGAGAGACAGAGAGAGACAGAGAGACGAGAGACAGAGAGAGAGACAGAGAGAGAGAGACAGAGAGAAAGAGACACACACAGAGAGAGAGACAGAGAGAGAGACAGAGAGAGAGACAGAGAGACAGAGAGACAGAGAGAGAGAGAGAGAGAGGAGGGCAGAGAGAGACAGACAATGAGACAAAGAGAGAGAGAGACACAGAGAGAGAGAGACCGAGAGAGAGACAGAGAGAGACAGACAGGGAGACAGAGAGAGAGAGACAGGGAGAGAAAGAGAGAGGGAGAGAGACAAAGAGAGAGAAAGAGAGAGAGACAGGGAGAGAAACAGAGAGAGAGACAGACAGGGAGAGAGACAGAGAGAGAGAGACAGAGAGAGAGAGGGAGAGAGAGAGACAGGGAGAGAGAGAGAGAGAGAGAGAGAGAGAGACAGACAGAAAGAGAGAGACAGAGAAAGAAACAGAGAGAGAGACAGACAGGGAGAGAGAGACAGAGAGAGAAAGAGACAGAGAGGGAGAGAGAAAGAGACAGAGAGGGAGAGAGAGAGAGACAGGGAGAGAGACAGAGAGAGAGAGAGAGACAGGGAGAGAGAGAGAGAAAAAACAGGAAACAAGGTTAGAGTTAAGGAGAGTCAGGTGTTCCTGCCAGAAGACAGGAAGGAAAAAATATAAATCGACATTTCCATATTCAAAGGATCATCCTCCGCCATTTCCGCCAACTCCAGCATGATGCCACCACCAAACACATCTTCCCTTCACCCCCCCCCCGTTATCGGCATTCCGTAGGGATCGCTCCCTCCGGGACACCCTGGTCCACTCCTCCATCACCCCCTACTCCCCAACCCCCACCTGTGGCACCACCCCATGCCCACGCAAAAGATGCAACACTTGGCCCTTCACTTCCTCTCTCCTCACCGTCCAAGGGCCCAAACATTCCTTTCAAGTGAAGCAGCATTTCACTTGCATTTCCCCCAACTTAGTCTACTGCACTCGTTGCTCCCAATGTGGTCTCCTCTACATTGGAGAGACCAAACGTAAACTGGGCGACCGCTTTGCAGAAAACCTGCGGCCTGTCCGCAAGAATGACCCAAACCTCCCTGTCGCTTGCCATTTTAACACTCCACCCTGCTCTCTTGCCCACATGTCTGTCCTTGGCTTGCTGCATTGTTCCAGTGAAGCTCAACGCAAACTGGAGGAACAACACCTCATCTTCCGACTAGGCACCTTACAGCCTTCCGGACTGAATATTGAATTCAACAACTTTAGGTCGTGAGCTCCCTCCCCCATCCCCACCCCTTTTCCAAATTAAATTTTTATTATTTTTTAAATTTTAACTTTTATTTTTATTCTTAAATATTTTTATTTATTTATTCATTTTTAAACCCTCCCCCCTCCACCTGCCCCCACCCCACCCCCAGCAATCTGTCACTTGTTCCTATGTTGTGCTTTCACAGAGCACTGACCCTTGTTCTGCTAGTAACACATTCTGCCACTATCAGCACCTTCTTTAGTCTTTAACACTACCATTAGCACTCCCTTTGTCCTGTGTCCAGGGCAGCTTTGTCTAATTTCTCCTCAGCTCGGACCTATCCCTGACCCTCTACCTTGCTTCACCAGCTCCACCCCCCTCTTAAACACTATACAATCCATCACATTTCTTCTTCTCTTTAGCTCTGAAGAGGAGTCCTACAGACTCAAAACATTAACTCGGTTTCTCTCTCCACAGGTGATGCCAGACCTGCTGGGTTTTTCCGGCATTTTCTGATTTTATCTCAGGTTTCCAGCGTCCACAATATTTTGCTTTTATATATCAACAGCAACCTGGCTACTTTATAAAACTATTATTTTTATTTTAAAAATAGACAAGGCTTTATTCTGACTAGTCATGACTCATAGAAGAGGAACTTCTAACCTTCAGAAACCAGCAGGGACCTCTTTATTTTTAAAGAGGGCTAATGCCATCTATGACTGCAGACAATCAAATTTCAAAGAAATGCACCAACCCCCTTTACATTTCTAAGGCAGAGCTCTGGCCATCTGAGACAATGTGTCTGCAAAGGACAAAAGGGCCCCTGACTCCTCTATTAAATACTTCAAGATTCCAGACTTGGGAAAATATATCCTTTGTCCAACATCCAGGAGAAGTGGGAGGTATGTCGCGTGACTTACACCAAGCTGCCAGAACTTGTAATATTGCCGTGTAGAACTGAACCCAGGCAGTCAACCATTTTACCATCTAACAGGTAGCAGCAGAAGGAGCTCTGTCTAGATAAAGTGACTGATCCTCATCTACCCCTGTATACTACTGGAGCTTTGGAACTCCTCTATCGGTGCCTATAAGACTCATTCATCTCTATGTGCCTTCCTCCATCGTGGAAGTCCTCATTTCTGGAAAGTCGGATCACCCTGCAAGTTTCAGCTTGCTAACCTCTGAAGGAATACGCCACTGGACTTTTGATTCTGGACTCTAGACTCACACAAAACCATAACTCTTATTTTTATCATGGTCTTGCCCTTTGCTTTCCCTTATCCCTCTTTTGATGTACGAGTGCAAAAAGGAATGGACATTGTGAAGCCCCTTTCCTCTGTTTTGTGTGTGGAAAATAAACAAACCTTATTTTACCTCATCTCGAGTTTGCTATGGGGCTATTAATAGAGGATTGGATAACTCCAAAACTGAAGGGTTGGGAAAAATATGCTTCCAATTATGAAAGGGAATTCCCAAGATTCAAAAACACCTTTCTGTTTACTGGTGGGTAATGAGTGGAGAAATCAGGGGTGTTTAAATTAATCCCCCTCCTGTCCGTAACACAGGGCACCAGGGGACAGAGTTGGTTATCATGTAATCAGATAGTTACAGCACACAAGGAGGCCATTCAGCCCATCGTGTATGTGCTGCATCTCTGCCTAGTCCCACTCCATGCCTTTCCCCCTGCAACCCTGCAATTTATTTTTATTTCAGATACTAATCTCATTCCCTTTTAAAAGCCTCGATTGAAGCTGTCTCCACCACACTCTCGGGCAGCGCGTTCCAGACCCTAACCCCTCGCTGTGTGAATAAGTTTCTCCTCCTGTGGCCATTGCTTCTTTGGCCGGTGACCCTGCATCTGTGCCCCCTCCTTCTCAACCCTTCCCCCTCTGCCTGCGCCGTGCAGACCCCCTCAGGATTTTGAACGCCTCCATCAAATCTCCTCTTCTCCAAGTATAAAACAGTTCCAGTTTCCCCAGCCAGATCTGCAAACTTGTGACTGGTTTCTGTTTACTGATGGGTAATGAGTGGAGAAATCAGGGCTGTTTAAATTAATCCCCCTCCTGTCTGTAACACAGGGCACCAGGGGACAGAGTTGTTCAATTAAGCACAGGTCACCGGAGCAGGGATAATAAAATCTCAGGCTGGATCCCTGCTCCCTGCAGTTAGCCGAACTCACCTGGAACCCCGATCGAGCTTGGCGCCTCTGTGTTTTGGGGGCAGCAAAAGGGGGAGGTGGCGGAGTGGTGGAGACCAGGCTCGGCTGCGATGCCCCCCATGGTCGACTGTACCCCACGTTTTAGAAAAGGTTAAACGTGCGGGAAAAGGTGGAGGGGGGGAGTTGCACGATTTCTCTCACAGCGGCTACGGAGAAGAGTGTTAAAGCATTTCCCCCTCTCTTCACCAGGTGGTCAAACCAGTCACAAGTTGACATACCCCAGCTTCACTCACAACCCCACGTCCCCCTCTGTAGCATTGTTCCTGCCCCCACCCCCCACCAGAAAGAAAACACACACACACACACACACACACACACACAGTGCTTGCATCAATATCACCAGGGGGCACTTATTGTGAGACAGGGGCTGCGCTGATAAGCATTTTGACCCAAAGCTGCACCCCCATCCCCACTTTGCCCTGGCCACAAGCAGCTGCAGTTCCGGCGGCCGCCACCGAGCGGCAGCAACGCTCCACGGATCGGCCAGACGCAATGCGGAGCTGCCAACGCAGTGAGGAGAAGATGATTTGAATAAAATCCCCCAAAATAAAACTCTTTCCAAACTGGAGGAGCAAAAGCTTCTGAATCATTGCAATGGCGAGGTTTGGAAAGACCCAAAGAATGAATTTTTACGAAATAAGATTTTGCACTAAATTCTTTTTAATGTAAATTAAACAATTATATAATATGTTTGGAAATGCAGAAGGACCAGGGTCTCTGCAGAGATGAGTCAGTCTGTGTTTTATTTAAATTCAGCTTGTCGCAGGTTAATATGATATTCACAGGAGGGAAGGGTCCAATTCATGTCTGAAGGTGGGGTTAAAGGGTTTGAGCTATTGCAGGATCGCTGCAATTTGTAGATTAATCATTAGACACAGTTCACCCCCTCCACCTCATTATTAAATACATCGAGTTACCCTGCAGCATCCACAGGCAAGTGAGGGGTTTGAAAACAGACAGAGAGACAGAGGGAGACAGAGAGAGAGAGAGAGAAAGAGAGAGATGCATAGACTGAGACAGACACACAGAGGGAGAAAGGTTGGGAGAGACAGAGACAGAAATGGGAGAGAGAGAGAGAGAGAGACAGACACACAGAGGGAGAAAAAGAGAGATGGAGGGAGAGAGAGAAAGAGAAAGATGCATAGACAGAGACACATTCACAGAGGGAGAGAGAGAGAGACACACACAGTGAGAGAGGAAGAGATGGAGAGAGAGATGGAGAGATGGAGACAGAGAGGGAGAGATAGAAACAGAGATAGAGAGAGAGATGGAGATAGAGAGAGAGATGGAGAGATGGAGACAGTGAAAGAGGGAGAGATGAAGATGCTGTAAGAAAGATCAATCAATTAAAAGACAAAATGGAAACCCACAGGATGAAGGTTACCTTAGTAACTGTCTTGCGGAGCACCAGCAGTAAGACAGAGTGATCTGTCAGTCAGTGTTGTTGACTTTCAATTATCCTGCTGGGGTTTAACAGTCTCGAGTCCTGTTAAATGCCTGGTCCTTCCTCCAAGGTTCAGAGTGGAATCTCCTTTGACACAAGCAACCTCTGCAGCATCTCTCTCTCTGTCTCTCTCTCTCTCTCTCTCTGTCTCTCTCGCTCTCTCTCTCTCTCTCTCTCTCTCTCTGCCTTTCACATTCCTGAGAGGGAGGGAGGGAGAACAATGGTGTTTTGGCTTCAATTTCCCACAATCCGCAAATTGAGTGACATCACCAAGCTCCTTAACATCACATTGTCCCCCACCCCCACCGAGGGACCTCCCTCAGCCAGGGACCCACTCTTAAAGGGATTGGGCCTTAAAGCAGAGCAACCAGCTGCTGTTTACATTAAAATATGACATCACCTAATTGTCTCTACATCATAAAGTAAAACTGGGGGGTGAGTGGGGGGGGGAAATCCAGCACATCAGATCCTGGAAAGGGCTAAGCAGGAGTCCCATTCTCGAGGGAAGTCCCTCCACTGTGAGAGCTCCTTCCCCATTGACCCCTCCGATCAGACAACACAGCCCCCAACTCCTGGACCCCCCCATCGACACCTCCATAAGAACCTTCATATCCTTGGTCCCAAACTCCTCCCTATCTCTGTAACCTCCTCCAGCCCCTACACCCCTCCCTATCTCTGTAACCTCCTCCAGCCCCTGCACCCCCTCCCTATCTCTGTAACCTCCTCCAGCCCCTACAACCCTCCCTATCTCTGTAACCTCCTCCAGCCCCTACAACCCTCCCTATCTCTGTAACCTCCTCCAGCCCCTACAACCCTCCCTATCTCTGTAACCTCCTCCAGCCCCTACAACCCTCCCTATCTCTGTAACCTCCTCCAGCCCCTACAACCCTCCCTATCTCTGTAACCTCCTCCAGCCCCTACACCCCTCCCTATCTGTGTAACCTCCTCCAGCCCCTACACCCCTCCCTATCTCTGTAACCTCCTCCAGCCCCTACAACCCTCCCTATCTCTGTAACCTCCTCCAGCCCCTACAACCCTCCGAGATCTCTGCGCTCCTCCAATTCCGGCCTCTTGACCATCCCCTGATTCCCATCGCTCCACCATTGGCGGCCGTGCCTTCAGTTGCCTGGGGGGTCCCTGAGCTCTGGAATTCCCCCCCCTAAACCTCTCCATCTCCCTTGGTCTCTCCCTCTCTCTCTCGCTCTCTCTCTCTCTCTCTCTCTCCCCCTCCCTCTCTCTGTCACTCTCTCTCTCTCTCTGCCTCGCTCTCTCTCTCTCTCTCCTCCTTTAAGATGCTCGTTAAAATTGACCTCTGTGACCGAGCTTTGGGTCCCCTGTCCCTAATATCTCCGTATGTGGCTCGGGGTTATTTGTTTGTCTGATTCACACTCCTGTGGAGCCCCTTGGGGATGTTTTATTGGGTAAAACATGCTAGATAAATGCAGGTTGTTGTTATATTTACTGGATTAAAATATGCAAAGACAGTACAAGGAGAAAAACTGGCACAGGGAGAGGGAAAATATTAAAAACATTCTCACAGCTCATCATAGACCCTGGGCACATGAGCTCCTCAGACGCATTGCTCCACCTGTTACTCAGCAGGTGTGGGATCCTTTACCCCCAGCCGAGAGGGCAGGCAGTGTAATGTCTCGTCCTGAGAGACGGCACCTCTGACAGTGCGGCACTCCCTCAGCACTGACCCTCCGACAGTGCGGCTCTCCCTCAGCACTGACCCTCCGACAGTGCGGCGCTCCCTCAGCACTGACCCTCCAACAGTGGGGCGCTCCCTCAGTACTGACTCTCCGACAGTGTGGCACTCCCTCAGCACTGACCCTCCGACAGTGCGGCGCTCCCTCAGCATCTTGTCTGAGTTCCCTATCTTGGCCATGCTGTGTTGGGCTTTTGGGTGATGGGATGGGCATGAAATGTGGAGGGAGCCCCAGGTGCTAGGGCGTCAGGGGGTTGGGTGAGATTTCGAGGCCACTGAGAGTAACTTTAACTCCGGCTTTTCCCCAGGGTCACTCTCCAGTGACGCAGAATTTTTTGATGGATAATAAATAATTTCTTCTCCTCTGGTTTAATATTTAATTTGTAATTAACCTTCCCACACAGAGTGTGTTGTGAGTGGGAGGAGGGGGGAATCCAGGGCCTGTACTGCCATTGGCTGCAGTTCAGCAGGCCTCAGGCTCCAAGCCTGACTGCTAGGCCCCGTTACCCTGGAAACGGATACAGGAAACTACAACTCCCAGAGAGCACCGCGGACCACAGCAACAAACCACACTTCCGGTTTCCGGTCTGCGCGAGGAGAGCCGATAGGGAGAGGTCAGAGGGCAAAGGGGGAGAAAGAGGGGAGGGGAGGGAAGGAAGGAGGGAGGGAGGGAGGGAGGGAGGGAGGGAGGGGGGAAGGGGAGGGGGAGGAGGGGGGGGGGGAGGGGGGAGGGGGGGGGGAGGGGGGGAGGGGGGGGAGGGGGGGAGGGGAAGGGGGAAGGGGGAAGGGGGGAGGGGAGGGAGGGGAGGGGGGGGAAGGGGGGAGGGGGGGGAGGGGGGGGAAGGGGGGAAGGGAGGGGGAAGGGGGGAAGGGAGGGGGAAGGGGGGGAGGGAGGGGGAAGGGAGGGAGGGAGGGGGGAAGGGGGGAGGGGGGGGAGGGAGGGGGAAGGGGGGAGGGGGGGAGGGAGGGGGAAGGGGGGGGGAGGGGGAGGGAGGGGGAAGGGGGGGGAGGGGGAAGGGGGGGGGGGGAAGGGGGGGGGGGGGGAAGGGGGGGAGAGAGCAGGGGGAAGAGGGAGAGAGCTCAGGGAAAGGGGGAGAGATCGGGGGCAGGGGGAGGGTGCAGGGGGAAGCGGGTGGCATGGGGAGAGCGGGGGGCAGGCGGAGAGAGCAGGGGAGAGAGCGGGGGTCAGGGGGAGAGAGAGCGGGGGTCAGGGGGAGAGAGAGCGGGGGTCAGGGGGAGAGAGAGCGGGGGAGAGAGCGGGGGTCAGGGGGAGAGCGGGGGTCAGGGAGAGAGCGGGGGTCAGGGGGAGAGCGGGGGTCACGGGGAGGGAGAGCGGGGGTCAGGGGGAGAGAGAGCGGGGGAGAGAGCGGGGGTCAGGGGGAGAGCGGGGGAGAGAGCAGGGGCAGGGTCTTTGTCTCTTGGTGTTTATTGTGCTGAGTAGTGAGTGATTATGGATTCTGTGGGGTCTCAGTCCCCTCCTCCAGGTACAGGAGAATGGCAAACGCAGGCAGCCCAGTCATTGAGCTGGACCTGAGCTCTATGAAAGACCCACCAAGGGATGGACTCCACCTGCTGCCGGCAGAGATCGAATCGGATGGAGATGCCAACGTGCATCAATATTTCACAGCAGCCATTCAAGAGAGAGAGGGGGGTAAGGATGGGGCTGCTCCTTCCTTTCACAACACACTGTCCACAGCTGCGCTCACTGGCTGTCTGACCAACCTCCTGGTGACCATGTGTGAGCCCAGACAGACACGTCCAGTCATAGAACAGGAGGAGGCCGTTCAGCCCTTCGAGCCTGTGCTGGCTCTTTGAAAGATCTATTCAATCAGTCTCCCACCGCTGCCCTGCGCTCTGATTCCCATCTCTCCAGCTCCTGTCACCCCCCTCAGGACGTCCCAGAGTGTTTCACACACAGTGAAGGACTGTTTTTGAAGTGTGGTCCCTGTTGTGATGTAGGAAACTCAGCAGCCCATTTACGCACAGCAAGATCCCACAAACAGCAATGTGATAATGACCCAGATCATCTGTTTTTAGTGGGTGTTGGGTGAGGGATAAATATTGGCCCCAGGACACCGGGGAGAACTCCCTCCTGCTCTTCTCCCAATAGTGGCCGTGGGATCTTTTACACCCACCCAAGAGGGCAGACAGGGCCACGGACTAACACGGCAAGGGGTGGGGGTGGGGGGAGTGAAAGGATTTGCAGTCAGTGGTTTAAGTAGCTCTCAGCAGCTGATTTCTTTCAGAGATGCAGGTGTCGTTTCGAGGCCGAGCTCTGCGTGGTCGGGATCTCCCTGTGCCCCTGGGATACGTTGGACTCGTTCTGAAGGAGGACCATGAGCCATGTCTGGAGGAAGAGGTGAGTGAGCAGTCAGTCACCCATCTGACATCGGGACCTGTGAGGGGCGCAGGCTGACTGAGATGGGGCAACAGTACTGACCCTCCGACAGTGCGGCACTCCCTCAGCACTGACCCTCCGACAGTGCGGCTCTCCCTCAGCACTAACCCTCCGACAATGCAGCACTCCCTCAGCACTGACCCTCCGACAGTGCGGCTGTCCCTCAGCACTGACCCTCCAACAGTGCAGCACTCCCTCAGCACTGACCCTCCGACAATGCAGCACTCCCTCAGCACTGACCCTCCGACAATGCAGCACTCCCTCAGCACTGACCCTCCGGCAGTGCGGCGCTACCTCAGCACTGACCCTCCGACAGTGCGGCGCTCCCTCAGTACTGACCCTCCGACAGTGCAGCGCTCCCTCAGCACTGACCCTCCGTCAGTGCGGCGCTCCTTCAGCACTGACCCTCCGACAGTGCAGCGCTCCCTCGGCACTGACCCTCCGACAGTGCAGCACTCCTTCAGCACTGACCCTCCGACAGCGCGGCGCTCCCTCGGTACTGACATTGGGGAGCGTTGGCCTAGATTCTGGGGCTCGGGCCTCTGGAGTGGGCACTCTATCCCTCGGCCAGTGGTTCTTGGGTTTGAGAGATCTGCCCAGTGAAGTGCTCTGGGAGGCCAGTGGTAGAGATGGATGTGCAGAGGCACTGTTTCCTGGTGACGGAAAGGTTAGCTCAGTTGCAGTGGGTACAGCGAGGAACGAAATAACGTTAAGACAACAGGTCAAAGCCGGCTGAAAACCTTGGCTGTAAATTGCAGGACCGAAGATTGAGGGTGAAATCAGCTTTCTCTTCAATGACTTACTGGAACCTCGAGACTCCTCCGACAGCAGATGACAGTGTGGTTATGGTTATGAGCTGGACTCAGCTTGCCGAAGCCGTGAGTATTTTTACTTTCATTCCCTCAAACCTTTTCCCGTTCTGCAGACTCCCACCTGGAGTAACTGTGTTCAGTGCTGGGCCCTGTATCTCCAGAAGGATTGTCCCTGGAAAGGGGGGGCTCAGCGCAGTTTCACCAGCATGGTGCCGGGGCTGAAGGGGTTAAATTACGAGGGTGGGCCACACAGGCTGGGCTTGTATTCCCTCGAGTGTAGAAGGTTAAAGTGGGGGGGGGGGATCTAATCAAGGGGTTTAAGATGATTAAAGGATTTGATAGAGAGAAACGATTTCCTCTGGTGGGGTTGGGGGTGGGGGGGGTGGGGGCGGGGGCGGGGGCGGGGGGCAGAGTCCAGAACAAGGGGGCAGAACCTTCAAATTTGACCCAGGCCGTTCAGGGTGATGTCAGGAAGCACCTCTTCACACACAGAGGGGAGTGGGAATCCAGAACTTTCTCACCCGCAAAAAGCTGTCGAGGCTGGGGGTCAATTGGAAATGTCAAAACTGAGATTGATGGATTTTTGTTGGGTGAGAGGGTTAAGGGTTATGGAACCGAGGTGGGCAGATGGAGTTAAGATACAGAGCGGCTGTGATCTAACTGAATGATGGAACAGGCTCGAGGGGCTGAATGGCCTCCTCCAGCTCCTGTGTCCAGCAGGACTAAATGAACTCGACAATTCTGCTCAGACTTTTCCACGCCCTCTCTCCAGCCCAGTGTAATGAGGGCCAATGTAGTCCCTCATGTGGACCTGGGTGTAGTGCCTGGGTGTAGTGCCTGGGTGTAGTTCCTGGGTGTAGTATCTGGGTGTAATGCCTGGGTGTAGTATCTGGGTGTAATGCCTGGGTGTAGTATCTGGGTGTAATGCCTGGGTGTAGTATCTGGGTGTAATGCCTGGGTGTAGTATCTGGATGTAGTATCTGGGTGTAGTATCTGAGTGTAGGATCTGAGTGTAGTTCCTGGGTGTAGTGCCTGGGTGTAGTGCCTGGGTGTAGTGCCTGGGTGTAGTATCTGGGTGTAATGCCTGGGTGTAATGCCTGGGTGTAGTATCTGGGTGTAGTTCCTGGGTGTAGTTCCTGGGTGTAGTAACTGGGTGTAGTGCCTGGGTGTAGTAACTTTGTGTAGTGCCTGGGTGTAGTTCCTGGGTGTAGTATCAGGGTGTAGTGCCTGGGTGTAGTGCCTGGGTGTACTATCTGGGTGTAGTATCTGGGTGTAGTATCTGGGTGTAGTGCCTGGGTGTAGTATCTGGGTGTACTTCCTGGGTGTAGTTCCTGGGTGTAGTTCCTGGGTGTAGTTCCTGGGTGTAGTGCCTTGGTGTAGTATCTGGGTGTAGTGCCTGGGTGTAGTTCCTGGGTGTAGTATCTGGGTATAGTTCCTGGGTGTAGTGCCTGGGTGTAGTGCCTGGGTGTAGTGCCTGGGTGTAGTGCCTGGGTGTAGTTCCTGGGTGTAGTATCTGGGTGTAGTCCCTGGGTGTAGTATCTGGGTGTAGTTCCTGGGTGTAGTATCTGGGTGTAGTGCCTGCGTGTCGTATCTGGGTGTAATTCCTGGGTGTAGTATCTGGGTGTAGTATCTGGGTGTAGTATCTGGGTGTAGTTCCTGGGTGTAGTTCCTGGGTGTAGTATCTGGGTGTAGTATCTGGGTGTAGTATCTGGGTGTAGTGCCTGGGTGTAGTATCTGGGTGTAGTGCTTAGGTGTAGTATCTCGGTGTAGTGCCTGGGTGTAGTGCCTGGGTGTAGTTCCTGGGTGTAGTATCTGGGTGTAGTGCCTGGGTGTAGTGCCTGGGTGTAGTGCCTGGGTGTAGTATCTGGGTGTAGTATCTGGGTGTAATTCCTGGGTGTAGTATCTGGGTGTAGTTCCTGGGTGTAGTTCCTGGGTGTAGTTCCTGGGTGTAGTATCTGGGTGTAGTTCCTGGGTGTAGTCTCTGGGTATAGTGCCTGGGTGTAGTCTCTGGGTGAAGTGCCTGGGTGTAGTATCTGGGTGTAGTGCCTGGGTGTAGTATCTGGGTGTAGTGCCTGGGGGTAGTGCCTGGGTGTAGTTCCTGGGTGTAGTTCCTGGGTGTAGTTCCTGGGTGTAGTTCCTGGGTGTAGTGTCTGGGTGTAGTGCCTGGGTGTAGTATCTGGGTGTAGTATCTGGGTGTAGTATCTGGGTGTTGTGCCTGGGTGTAGTATCTGGGTGTAGTGCCTGGGTGTAGTAGCTGGGTGTCGTGCCTGGGTGTAGTATCTGGGTGGAGTGCCTGGGTGTAGTATCTGGGTGTAGTTCCTGGGTGTAGTATCTGGGTGTAGTGCCTGGGTGTAGTGCCTGGGTGTAGTGCCTGGGTGTAGTTCCTGGGTGTAGTGCCTGGGTGAAGTTGCTGGGTGCAGTTGCTGGGTGTAGTTGCTGGGTGTAGTATCTGGGTGTAGTTCCTGGGTGTAGTTCCTGGGTGTAGTATCTCGGTGTAGTTCCTGGGTGTTGTGCTTGGGTGTAGTGCCTGGGTGTAGTGCCTGGGTGTAGTGCCTGGGTGTAGTTCCTGGGTGTAGTGCCTGGGTGTTGTTCCTGGGTGTAGTTCCTGGGTGTAGTTCCTGGGTGTAGTGCCTGGGTGTAGTGCCTGGGTGTAGTATCTGGGTGTAGTTCCTGGGTGTAGTATCGGGGTGTAGTATCTGGGTGTAGTTCCTGGGTGTAGTATCTGGGTGTAGTGCCTGGGTGTAGTATCTGGGTGTAGTGCCTAGGTGTAGTATCTGGGTGTAGTATCTGGGTGTAGTATCTGGGTGTAGTGCCTGGGTGTAGTGCCTGGGTGTAGTGCCTGGGTGTAGTGCCTGGGTGTAGTTCCTGGGTGTAGTATGTGGGTGTAGTGCCTGGGTGTAGTATCTGGGTGTAGTATCTGGGTGTAGTATCTGGGTGTAGTTCCTGGGTGTAGTATCTGGGTGTAGTGCCTGGGTGTAGTGCCTGGGTGTAGTATCTGGTTGTAGTATCTGGGTGTAGTATCTGGGTGTAGTGCTTAGGTGTAGTGCCTGGGTGTAGTATCTGGGTGTAGTGCCTGGGTGTAGTGCCTGGGTGTAGTATCTGGGTGTAGTGCCTCGGTGTAGTTCCTGTGTGTAGTATCTGGGTGTAGTGCCTGGGTGTAGTATCTGGGTGTAGTTCCTGGGTGTAGTTCCTGGGTGTAGTTCCTGGGTCTAGTGCCTGGGTCTAGTGCCTGGGTGTAGTATCTGGGTGTAGTTCCTGGGTGTAGTTCCTGGGTGTAGTTCCTGGGTGTAGTGCCTGGGTGTAGTATCTGGGTGTAGTATCTGGGTGTAGTATCTGGGTGTAGTATGTGGGTGTAGTGCCTGGGTGTAGTATCTGGGTGTAGTTCCTGGGTGTAGTGCCTGGGTGTAGTGCCTGGGTGTCGTATCTGGGTGTAGTTCCTGGGTGTAGTATCTGGGTGTAATTCCTGGGTGTAGTTCCTGGGTGTAGTTCCTGGGTGTAGTATCTGGGTGTAGTGCCTGGGTGTAGTATCTGGGTGTAGTGCTTAGGTGTAGTATCTGGGTGTAGTGCCTGGGTGTAATGCATGGATGTAGTGCCTGGGTGTAGTATCTGGGTGTAGTGCCTGGGTGTAGTGCCTGGGTGTAGTGCCTGGGTGTAGTGCCTGGGTGTAGTGCCTGGGTGTAGTTCCTGGGTGTAGTATCTGGGTGTAGTGCCTGGGTGTAGTGCCTGGGTGTAGTGCCTGGGTGTAGTGCCTGGGTGTAGTATCTGGGTGTAGTATCTGGGTGTAGTGTCTGGGTGTAGTGTCTGGGTGTAGTGTCTGGGTGTAGTGCCTGGGTGTAGTTCCTGGGTGTAGTATCTGGGTGTGCTTCCTGGGTGTAGTATCTGGGTGTAGTATCTGGGTGTAGTTCCTGGGTGTAGTTCCTGGGTGTAGTTCCTGGGTGCAGTTCCTGGGTGCAGTTCCTGGGTGTAGTCTCTGGGTGTAGTCTCTGGGTGTAGTCTCTGGTTATAGTGCCTGGGTGTAGTCTCTGGGTGTAGTGCCTGGGTGTAGTATCTGGGTGTGGTGCCTGGGTGTAGTATCTGGGTGTAGTTCCTGGGTGTAGTTCCTGGGTGTAGTGCCTGGGTGTAATTCCTGGGTGTAGTTCCTGGGTGTAGTGCCTGGGTGTAGTGCCTGGGTGTAGTATCTGGGTGTAGTGTCTGGGTGTTGTGTCTGGGTGTAGTGCCTGGGTGTAGTATCTGGGTGTCGTGCCTGGGTGTAGTATCTGAGTGGAGTTCCTGGGTGTAGTATCTGGGTGTAGTATCTGGGTGTAGTATCTGGGTGAAATGCCTGGGTGTAGTGCCTGGGTGTAGTATCTGGGTGTAGTATCTGGGTGTAGTATCTGGGTGTAGTATCTGGGTGGAGTATCTGGGTGGAGTGCCTGGGTGTAGTATCTGGGTGTAGTATCTGGGTGTAGTATCTGGGTGTAGTGCCTGGGTGTAGTGCCTGGGTGTAGTATCTGGGTGTAGTGCCTGGGTGTAGTATCTGGGTGTAGTGCCTGGGTGTAGTGCCTGGGTGGAGTGCCTGGGTGTAGTATCTGGGTGTAGTATCTGGGTGTAGTATCTGGGTGTAGTGCCTGGGTGTAGTATCTGGGTGTAGTGCCTGGGTGTAGTGCCTGGGTGTAGAATCTGGGTGTAGTGCCTGGGTGTAGTGCCTGGGTGTAGTGCCTGGGTGTAGTATCTGGGTGTAGTGCCTGGGTGTAGTATCTGGGTGTAGTGCCTGGGTGTAGTATCTGGGTGTAGTGCCTGGGTGTAGTATCTGGGTGTAGTTCCTGGGTGTAGTGCCTGGGTGTAGTATCTGGGTGTAGTTCCTTGGTGTAGTATCTGGGTGTAGTGCCTGGGTGTAGTCTCTGGGTGTAGTATCTGGGTGTAGTGCCTGTGTGTAGTATCTGGGTGTAGTTCCTGGGTGTAGTATCTGGGTGTAGTGCCTGGGTGTAGTATCTGGGTGTAGTGCCTGGGTGTAGTTCCTGGGTGTAGTATCTGGGTGTAGTTCCTGGGTGTAGTATCTGGGTGTAGTGCCTGGGTGTAGTGCCTGGGTGTAGTATCTGGGTGTAGTATCTGGGTGTAGTGCCTGGGTGTAGTATCTGGGTGTAGTTCCTGGGTGTAGTATCTGGGTGTAGTGCCTGGGTGTAGTGCCTGGGTGTAGTATCTGGGTGTAGTTCCTGGGTGTAGTATCTGGGTGTAGTGCCTGGGTGTAGTGCCTGGGTGTAGTATCTGGGTGTAGTATCTGGGTGGAGTGCCTGGGTGGAGTGCCTGGGTGTAGTATCTGGGTGTAGTGCCTGGGTGTAGTGCCTGAGTGTAGTGCCTGGGTGTAGTGCCTGGGTGTAGTGCCTGGGTGTAGTATCTGGGTGTAGTGCCTGGGTGTAGTGCCTGGGTGTAGTTCCTGGGTGTAGTTCCTGGGTGTAGTATCTGGGTGTAGTATCTGGGTGTAGTATCTGGGTGTACTATCTGGGTGTAGTGACTGGGTGTAGTATCTGGGTGTAGTATCTGGGTGTAGTGCCTGGGTGTAGTATCTGGGTGTAGTATCTGGGTGTAGTGCCTGGGTGTAGTGCCTGGGTGTAGTATCTGGGTGTAGTGCCTGGGTGTAGTATCTGGGTGTAGTTCCTGGGTGTAGTATCTGGGTGTAGTGCCTGGGTGTAGTGCCTGGGTGTAGTATCTGGGTGTAGTGCCTGGGTGTAGTATCTGGGTGTAGTATCTGGGTGTAGTGCCTGGGTGTAGTATCTAGGTGTAGTGCCTGGGTGTAGTATCTGGGTGCAGTATCTGGGTGTAGTATCTGGGTGTAGTAACTGGGTGTAGTATCTGGGTGTAGTATCTGGGTGTAGTATCTGGGTGTAGTATCTGGGTGTAGTGCCTGGGTGTAGTATCTGGGTGCAGTATCTGGGTGTAGTATCTGGGTGCAGTATCTGGGTGTAGTATCTGGGCGTAGTATCTGGGTGTAGTATCTGGGTGTAGTGCCTGGGTGTAGTATCTGGGTGCAGTGCCTGGGTGCAGTATCTGGGTGTAGTATCTGGGTGCAGTATCTGGGTGCAGTATCTGGGTGTAGTATCTGGGTGTAGTATCTGGGTGTAGTGCCTGGGTGCAGTATCTGGGTGCAGTATCTGGGTGTAGTATCTGGGTGTAGTATCTGGGTGTAGTATCTGGGTGTAGTATCTGGGTGTAGTGCCTGGGTGTAGTGCCTGGGTGTAGTATCTGGGTGCAGTATCTGGGTGTAGTATCTGGGTGTAGTATCTGGGTGCAGTATCTGGGTGTAGTATCTGGGTGTAGTATCTGGGTGTAGTATCTGGGTGTAGTATCTGGGTGTAGTATCTGGGTGTAGTATCTGGGTGTAGTATCTGGGTGCAGTATCTGGGTGCAGTATCTGGGTGCAGTATCTGGGTGTAGTATCTGGGTGTAGTATCTGGGTGCAGTATCTGGGTGTAGTATCTGGGTGTAGTGCCTGGGTGTAGTATCTAGGTGTAGTGCCTGGGTGTAGTATCTGGGTGTAGTATCTGGGTGTAGTATCTGGGTGTAGTAACTGGGTGTAGTATCTGGGTGTAGTATCTGGGTGCAGTATCTGGGTGTAGTATCTGGGTGTAGTATCTGGGTGCAGTATCTGGGTGCAGTATCTGGGTGCAGTATCTGGGTGTAGTATCTGGGTGTAGTGCCTGGGTGCAGTATCTGGGTGCAGTATCTGGGTGTAGTATCTGGGTGTAGTGCCTGGGTGCAGTATCTGGGTGCAGTATCTGGGTGTAGTATCTGGGTGTAGTGCCTGGGTGCAGTATCTGGGTGTAGTATCTGGGTGTAGTGCCTGGGTGTAGTGCCTGGGTGCAGTATCTGGGTGCAGTATCTGGGTGTAGTATCTGGGTGTAGTGCCTGGGTGCAGTATCTGGGTGCAGTATCTGGGTGTAGTATCTGGGTGTAGTGCCTGGGTGCAGTATCTGGGTGCAGTATCTGGGTGTAGTATCTGGGTGTAGTATCTGGGTGTAGTGCCTGGGTGCAGTATCTGGGTGCAGTATCTGAGTGTAGTATCTGGGTGTAGTATCTGGGTGCAGTATCTGGGTGCAGTATCTGGGTGCAGTATCTGGGTGTAGTATCTGGGTGTAGTGCCTGGGTGCAGTATCTGGGTGCAGTATCTGGGTGTAGTATCTGGGTGTAGTATCTGGGTGTAGTATCTGGGTGCAGTATCTGGGTGTAGTATCTGGGTGTAGTATCTGGGTGTAGTATCTGGGTGCAGTATCTGGGTGCAGTATCTGGGTGTAGTATCTGGGTGTAGTATCTTGGTGTAGTATCTGGGTGTAGTATCTGGGTGTAGTATCTGGGTGTAGTATCTGGGTGTAGTGCCTGGGTGTAGTATCTGGGTGCAGTATCTGGGTGCAGTATCTGGGTGTAGTATCTGGGTGCAGTATCTGGGTGTAGTATCTGGGTGTAGTATCTGGGTGTAGTATGTGGGTGTAATGCCTGGGTGTAGTATCTGGGTGCAGTATCTGGGTGTAGTATCTGGGTGCAGTATCTGGGTGTAGTATCTGGGTGTAGTATCTGGGTGTAGTATCTGGGTGTAGTGCCTGGGTGTAGTGCCTGGGTGTAGTATCTGGGTGTAGTGCCTGGGTGTAGTATCTGGGTGCAGTATCTGGGTGTAGTATCTGGGTGTAGTATCTGGGTGCAGTATCTGGGTGTAGTATCTGGGTGTAGTATCTGGGTGTAGTGCCTGGGTGTAGTATCTGGGTGTAGTGCCTGGGTGCAGTATCTGGGTGTAGTATCTGGGTGTAGTATCTGGGTGTAGTATCTGGGTGTAGTGCCTGGGTGTAGTGCCTGGGTGTAGTATCTGGGTGTAGTATCTGGGTGTAGTATCTGGGTGTAGTATCTGGGTGTAGTGCCTGGGTGTAGTATCTGGGTGTAGTATCTGGGTGTAGTATCTGGGTGTAGTGCCTGGGTGTAGTATCTGGGTGTAGTGCCTGGGTGTAGTGCCTGGGTGTAGTGCCTGGGTGTAGTGCCTGGGTGTAGTGCCTGGGTGTAGTGCCTGGGTGTAGTGCCTGGGTGTAGTGCCTGGGTGTAGTATCTGGGTGTAGTATCTGGGTGTAGTGTCTGGGTGTAGTGTCTGGGTGTAGTGCCTGGGTGTAGTTCCTGGGTGTAGTATCTGGGTGTGCTTCCTGGGTGTAGTATCTGGGTGTAGTATCTGGGTGTAGTATCTGGGTGTAGTATCCGGGTGTAGTTCCTGGGTGTAGTTCCTGGGTGCAGTTCCTGGGTGTAGTCTCTGGGTGTAGTCTCTGGGTGTAGTCTCTGGGTATAGTGCCTGGGTGTAGTCTCTGGGTGTAGTGCCTGGGTGTAGTATCTGGGTGTGGTGCCTGGGTGTAGTATCTGGGTGTAGTTCCTGGGTGTAGTTCCTGGGTGTAGTTCCTGGGTGTAGTTCCTGGGTGTAGTGCCTGGGTGTAATTCCTGGGTGTAGTTCCTGGGTGTAGTGCCTGGGTGTAGTGCCTGGGTGTAGTATCTGGGTGTAGTGTCTGGGTGTTGTGTCTGGGTGTAGTGCCTGGGTGTAGTATCTGGGTGTCGTGCCTGGGTGTAGTATCTGAGTGGAGTTCCTGGGTGTAGTATCTGGGTGTAGTATCTGGGTGTAGTATCTGGGTGTAGTATCTGGGTGTAATGCCTGGGTGTAGTGCCTGGGTGTAGTGCCTGGGTGTAGTGCCTGGGTGTAGTATCTGGGTGTAGTATCTGGGTGTAGTGCCTGGGTGTAGTATCTGGGTGTAGTATCTGGGTGTAGTATCTGGGTGTAGTGCCTGGGTGTAGTGCCTGGGTGTAGTGCCTGGGTGTAGTGCCTGGGTGTAGTGCCTGGGTGTAGTGCCTGGGTGTAGTATCTGGGTGTAGTATCTGGGTGTAGTATCTGGGTGTAGTATCTGGGTGGAGTGCCTGGGTGTAGTATCTGGGTGTAGTGCCTGGGTGTAGTATCTGGTTGTAGTGCCTGGGTGTAGTGCCTGGGTGTAGAATCTGGGTGTAGTATCTGGGTGTAGTGCCTGGGTATAGTGCCTGGGTGTAGTGCCTGGGTGTAGTATCTGGGTGTAGTATCTGGGTGTAGTGCCTGGGTGTAGTATCTGGGTGTAGTTCCTGGGTGTAGTGCCTGGGTGTAGTATCTGGGTGTAGTTCCTTGGTGTAGTATCTGGGTGTAGTGCCTGGGTGTAGTCTCTGGGTGTAGTATCTGGGTGTAGTGCCTGTGTGTAGTATCTGGGTGTAGTTCCTGGGTGTAGTATCTGGGTGTAGTGCCTGGGTGTAGTATCTGGGTGTAGTGCCTGGGTGTAGTTCCTGGGTGTAGTATCTGGGTGTAGTTCCTGGGTGTAGTATCTGGGTGTAGTGCCTGGGTGTAGTGCCTGGGTGTAGTATCTGGGTGTAGTATCTGGGTGTAGTGCCTGGGTGTAGTATCTGGGTGTAGTTCCTGGGTGTAGTATCTGGGTGTAGTGCCTGGGTGTAGTGCCTGGGTGTAGTATTTGGGTGTAGTATCTGGGTGTAGTTCCTGGGTGTAGTATCTGGGTGTAGTGCCTGGGTGTAGTGCCTGGGTGTAGTATCTGGATGTAGTATCTGGGTGGAGTGCCTGGGTGTAGTATCTGGGTGTAGTTCCTGGGTGTAGTATCTGGGTGTAGTGCCTGGGTGTAGTGCCTGGGTGTAGTATCTGGGTGTAGTATCTGGGTGTAGTGCCTGGGTGTAGTATCTGGGTGTAGTATCTGGGTGTAGTGCCTGGGTGTAGTATCTAGGTGTAGTGCCTGGGTGTAGTATCTGGGTGTAGTAACTGGGTGTAGTATCTGGGTGTAGTATCTGGGTGTAGTATCTGGGTGTAGTATCTGGGTGTAGTGCCTGGGTGTAGTATCTGGGTGCAGTATCTGGGTGCAGTATCTGGGTGTAGTATCTGGGTGTAGTATCTGGGTGTAGTATCTGGGTGTAGTGCCTGGGTGCAGTATCTGGGTGCAGTATCTGGGTGTAGTATCTGGGTGTAGTGCCTGGGTGCAGTATCTGGGTGCAGTATCTGGGTGTAGTATCTGGGTGTAGTATCTGGGTGTAGTGCCTGGGTGCAGTATCTGGGTGCAGTATCTGGGTGTAGTATCTGGGTGTAGTATCTGGGTGTAGTGCCTGGGTGCAGTATCTGGGTGCAGTATCTGGGTGTAGTATCTGGGTGTAGTGCCTGGGTGCAGTATCTGGGTGCAGTATCTGGGTGTAGTATCTGGGTGTAGTGCCTGGGTGCAGTATCTGGGTGCAGTATCTGGGTGTAGTATCTGGGTGTAGTATCTGGGTGCAGTATCTGGGTGCAGTATCTGGGTGCAGTATCTGGGTGTAGTGCCTGGGTGCAGTATCTGGGTGCAGTATCTGGGTGTAGTATCTGGGTGTAGTATCTGGGTGCAGTATCTGGGTGCAGTATCTGGGTGTAGTATCTGGGTGTAGTATCTGGGTGTAGTATCTGGGTGCAGTATCTGGGTGCAGTATCTGGGTGTAGTATCTGGGTGTAGTATCTGGGTGTAGTATCTGGGTGTAGTATCTGGGTGTAGTATCTGGTTGTAGTGCCTGGGTGTAGTATCTGGGTGCAGTATCTGGGTGCAGTATCTGGGTGTAGTATCTGGGTGCAGTATCTGGGTGTAGTATCTGGGTGTAGTATCTGGGTGTAGTATCTGGGTGTAGTATCTGGGTGTAGTATCTGGGTGTAGTATCTGGGTGTAGTATCTGGGTGTAGTATCTGGGTGTAGTATCTGGGTGTAGTGCCTGGGTGTAGTATCTGGGTGTAATGCCTGGGTGTAGTATCTGGGTGCAGTATCTGGGTGTAGTATCTCGGTGCAGTATCTGGGTGTAGTATCTGGGTGTAGTATCTGGGTGTAGTATCTGGGTGTAGTGCCTGGGTGTAGTGCCTGGGTGTAGTGCCTGGGTGTAGTATCTGGGTGTAGTGCCTGGGTGTAGTATCTGGGTGCAGTATCTGGGTGTAGTATCTGGGTGTAGTATCTGGGTGCAGTATCTGGGTGTAGTATCTGGGTGTAGTGCCTGGGTGTAGTGCCTGGGTGTAGTATCTGGGTGTAGTGCCTGGGTGTAGTATCTGGGTGCAGTATCTGGGTGCAGTATCTGGGTGCAGTATCTGGGTGCAGTATCTGGGTGTAGTATCTGGGTGTAGTATCTGGGTGTAGTATCTGGGTGTAGTATCTGGGTGTAGTGCCTGGGTGTAGTGCCTGGGTGTAGTATCTGGGTGTAGTATCTGGGTGTAGTATCTGGGTGTAGTATCTGGGTGTAGTATCTGGGTGTAGTATCTGGGTGTAGTATCTGGGTGTAGTATCTGGGTGTAGTATCTGGGTGTAGTATCTGGGTGTAGTGCCTGGGTGTAGTATCTGGGTGTAGTATCTGGGTGTAGTGCCTGGGTGTAGTATCTGGGTGTAGTGCCTGGGTGTAGTGCCTGGGTGTAGTGCCTGGGTGTAGTGCCTGGGTGTAGTATCTGGGTGTAGTATCTGGGTGTAGTGTCTGGGTGTAGTGTCTGGGTGTAGTGCCTGGGTGTAGTTCCTGGGTGTAGTATCTGGGTGTGCTTCCTGGGTGTAGTATCTGGGTGTAGTATCTGGGTGTAGTATCTGGGTGTAGTATCCGGGTGTAGTTCCTGGGTGTAGTTCCTGGGTGCAGTTCCTGGGTGTAGTCTCTGGGTGTAGTCTCTGGGTGTAGTCTCTGGGTATAGTGCCTGGGTGTAGTCTCTGGGTGTAGTGCCTGGGTGTAGTGCCTGGGTGTAGTATCTGGGTGTAGTATCTGGGTGTGGTGCCTGGGTGTAGTATCTGGGTGTAGTTCCTGGGTGTAGTTCCTGGGTGTAGTGCCTGGGTGTAATTCCTGGGTGTAGTTCCTGGGTGTAGTGCCTGGGTGTAGTGCCTGGGTGTAGTATCTGGGTGTAGTGTCTGGGTGTTGTGCTGGGTGTAGTGCCTGGGTGTAGTATCTGGGTGTCGTGCCTGGGTGTAGTATCTGAGTGGAGTTCCTGGGTGTAGTATCTGGGTGTAGTATCTGGGTGTAGTATCTGGGTGTAGTATCTGGGTGTAGTATCTGGGTGTAATGCCTGGGTGTAGTGCCTGGGTGTAGTGCCTGGGTGTAGTGCCTGGGTGTAGTATCTGGGTGTAGTATCTGGGTGTAGTGCCTGGGTGTAGTATCTGGGTATAGTATCTGGGTGTAGTATCTGGGTGTAGTGCCTGGGTGTAGTGCCTGGGTGTAGTATCTGGGTGTAGTGCCTGGGTGTAGTGCCTGGGTGTAGTGCCTGGGTGTAGTATCTGGGTGTAGTATCTGGGTGTAGTATCTGGGTGTAGTATCTGGGTGGAGTGCCTGGGTGTAGTATCTGGGTGTAGTATCTGGGTGTAGTGCCTGGGTGTAGTATCTGGGTGTAGTGCCTGGGTGTAGTGCCTGGGTGTAGAATCTGGGTGTAGTGCCTGGGTGTAGTATCTGGGTGTAGTGCCTGGGTATAGTGCCTGGGTGTAGTGCCTGGGTGTAGTATCTGGGTGTAGTGCCTGGGTGTAGTGCCTGGGTGTAGTATCTGGGTGTAGTTCCTGGGTGTAGTGCCTGGGTGTAGTATCTGGGTGTAGTTCCTTGGTGTAGTATCTGGGTGTAGTGCCTGGGTGTAGTCTCTGGGTGTAGTATCTGGGTGTAGTGCCTGTGTGTAGTATCTGGGTGTAGTTCCTGGGTGTAGTATCTGGGTGTAGTGCCTGGGTGTAGTATCTGGGTGTAGTGCCTGGGTGTAGTTCCTGGGTGTAGTATCTGGGTGTAGTTCCTGGGTGTAGTATCTGGGTGTAGTGCCTGGGTGTAGTGCCTGGGTGTAGTATCTGGGTGTAGTATCTGGGTGTAGTGCCTGGGTGTAGTATCTGGGTGTAGTTCCTGGGTGTAGTTCCTGGGTGTAGTATCTGGGTGTAGTGCCTGGGTGTAGTGCCTGGGTGTAGTATCTGGGTGTAGTATCTGGGTGTAGTTCCTGGGTGTAGTATCTGGGTGTAGTGCCTGGGTGTAGTGCCTGGGTGTAGTATCTGGATGTAGTATCTGGGTGGAGTGCCTGGGTGTAGTATCTGCGTGTAGTTCCTGGGTGTAGTATCTGGGTGTAGTGCCTGGGTGTAGTATCTGGGTGTAGTGCCTGGGTGTAGTATCTGGGTGTAGTGCCTGGGTGTAGTATCTAGGTGTAGTGCCTGGGTGTAGTATCTGGGTGTAGTATCTGGGTGTAGTATCTGGGTGTAGTAACTGGGTGTAGTATCTGGGTGTAGTATCTGGGTGTAGTATCTGGGTGTAGTATCTGGGTGTAGTATCTGGGTGTAGTGCCTGGGTGTAGTATCTGGGTGCAGTATCTGGGTGTAGTATCTGGGTGTAGTATCTGGGTGCAGTATCTGGGTGTAGTATCTGGGCGTAGTATCTGGGTGTAGTATCTGGGTGTAGTATCTGGGTGTAGTATCTGGGTGCAGTATCTGGGTGTAGTATCTGGGTGCAGTATCTGGGTGCAGTATCTGGGTGTAGTATCTGGGTGTAGTATCTGGGTGTAGTGCCTGGGTGCAGTATCTGGGTGCAGTATCTGGGTGTAGTATCTGGGTGTAGTATCTGGGTGTAGTATCTGGGTGTATTGCCTGGGTGTAGTATCTGGGTGCAGTATCTGGGTGCAGTATCTGGGTGTAGTATCTGGGTGTAGTATCTGGGTGCAGTATCTGGGTGTAGTATCTGGGTGTAGTATCTGGGTGTAGTATCTGGGTGTAGTATCTGGGTGTAGTGCCTGGGTGTAGTATCTGGGTGCAGTATCTGGGTGTAGTATCTGGGTGTAGTATCTGGGTGTAGTATCTGGGTGTAGTATCTGGGTGCAGTATCTGGGTGCAGTATCTGGGTGCAGTATCTGGGTGTAGTATCTGGGTGTAGTGCCTGGGTGCAGTATCTGGGTGTAGTATCTGGGTGTAGTATCTGGGTGTAGTATCTGGGTGTAGTATCTGGGTGTAGTGCCTGGGTGCAGTATCTGGGTGTAGTATCTGGGTGTAGTGCCTGGGTGCAGTATCTGGGTGCAGTATCTGGGTGTAGTATCTGGGTGTAGTATCTGGGTGTAGTGCCTGGGTGCAGTATCTGGGTGCAGTATCTGGGTGTAGTATCTGGGTGTAGTATCTGGGTGCAGTATCTGGGTGCAGTATCTGGGTGCAGTATCTGGGTGTAGTATCTGGGTGTAGTGCCTGGGTGCAGTATCTGGGTGCAGTATCTGGGTGCAGTATCTGGGTGCAGTATCTGGGTGTAGTATCTGGGTGTAGTATCTGGGTGCAGTATCTGGGTGTAGTATCTGGGTGCAGTATCTGGGTGTAGTATCTGGGTGTAGTGCCTGGGTGCAGTATCTGGGTGCAGTATCTGGGTGTAGTATCTGGGTGTAGTATCTGGGTGTAGTATCTGGGTGTAGTGCCTGGGTGCAGTATCTGGGTGCAGTATCTGGGTGTAGTATCTGGGTGTAGTATCTGGGTGCAGTATCTGGGTGCAGTATCTGGGTGCAGTATCTGGGTGTAGTATCTGGGTGTAGTGCCTGGGTGCAGTATCTGGGTGCAGTATCTGGGTGCAGTATCTGGGTGTAGTATCTGGGTGTAGTATCTGGGTGTAGTATCTGGGTGTAGTATCTGGGTGCAGTATCTGGGTGCAGTATCTGGGTGCAGTATCTGGGTGTAGTATCTGGGTGTAGTATCTGGGTGCAGTATCTGGGTGCAGTATCTGGGTGCAGTATCTGGGTGTAGTATCTGGGTGTAGTGCCTGGGTGCAGTATCTGGGTGTAGTATCTGGGTGTAGTATCTGGGTGTAGTATCTGGGTGCAGTATCTGGGTGCAGTATCTGGGTGTAGTATCTGGGTGTAGTATCTGGGTGTAGTATCTGGGTGTAGTATCTGGGTGTAGTATCTGGGTGTAGTATCTGGGTGTAGTGCCTGGGTGTAGTGCCTGGGTGTAGTATCTGGGTGCAGTATCTGGGTGTAGTATCTGGGTGTAGTATCTGGGTGCAGTATCTGGGTGCAGTATCTGTGTGTTATCTGGGTGTAGTATCTGGGTGTAGTGCCTGGGTGTAGTATCTGGGTGTAGTATCTGGGTGTAGTATCTGGGTGTAGTATCTGGGTGTAGTATCTGGGTGTAGTATCTGGGTGTAGTGCCTGGGTGTAGTATCTGGGTGTAATGCCTGGGTGTAGTATCTGGGTGCAGTATCTGGGTGTAGTATCTGGTTGCAGTATCTGGGAGTAGTATCTGGGTGTAGTATCTGGGTGTAGTATCTGGGTGTAGTGCCTGGGTGTAGTATCTGGGTGTAGTATCTGGGTGTAGTGCCTGGGTGTAGTATCTGGGTGCAGTATCTGGGTGTAGTATCTGGGTGTAGTATCTGGGTGCAGTATCTGGGTGTAGTATCTGGGTGTAGTGCCTGGGTGCAGTATCTGGGTGTAGTGCCTGGGTGCAGTATCTGGGTGCAGTATCTGGGTGCAGTATCTGGGTGTAGTATCTGGGTGTAGTGCCTGGGTGCAGTATCTGGGTGTAGTATCTGGGTGTAGTATCTGGGTGCAGTATCTGGGTGCAGTATCTGGGTGCAGTATCTGGGTGTAGTGCCTGGGTGCAGTATCTGGGTGCAGTATCTGGGTGCAGTATCTGGGTGTAGTATCTGGGTGTAGTATCTGGGTGTAGTATCTGGGTGCAGTATCTGGGTGTAGTATCTGGGTGCAGTATCTGGGTGTAGTATCTGGGTGTAGTATCTGGGTGCAGTATCTGGGTGTAGTATCTGGGTGTAGTGCCTGGGTGCAGTATCTGGGTGCAGTATCTGGGTGTAGTATCTGGGTGTAGTATCTGGGTGTAGTGCCTGGGTGCAGTATCTGGGTGCAGTATCTGGGTGTAGTATCTGGGTGTAGTATCTGGGTGCAGTATCTGGGTGCAGTATCTGGGTGCAGTATCTGGGTGTAGTATCTGGGTGTAGTATCTGGGTGTAGTGCCTGGGTGCAGTATCTGGGTGCAGTATCTGGGTGCAGTATCTGGGTGTAGTATCTGGGTGTAGTATCTGGGTGTAGTATCTGGGTGCAGTATCTGGGTGTAGTATCTGGGTGTAGTATCTGGGTGTAGTATCTGGGTGCAGTATCTGGGTGCAGTATCTGGGTGCAGTATCTGGGTGCAGTATCTGGGTGTAGTATCTGGGTGTAGTGCCTGGGTGCAGTATCTGGGTGCAGTATCTGGGTGTAGTATCTGGGTGTAGTATCTGGGTGTAGTATCTGGGTGCAGTATCTGGGTGCAGTATCTGGGTGCAGTATCTGGGTGTAGTATCTGGGTGTAGTATCTGGGTGTAGTATCTGTGTGTAGTGCCTGGGTGTAGTGCCTGGGTGTAGTATCTGGGTGCAGTATCTGGGTGCAGTATCTGGGTGCAGTATCTGGGTGTAGTGCCTGGGTGTAGTGCCTGGGTGTAGTATCTGGGTGTAGTGCCTGGGTGTAGTATCTGGGTGTAGTGCCTGGGTGTAGTATCTGGGTGCAGTATCTGGGTGTAGTATCTGGGTGTAGTATCTGGGTGCAGTATCTGGGTGTAGTATCTGGGTGTAGTATCTGGGTGTAGTGCCTGGGTGTAGTATCTGGGTGTAGTGCCTGGGTGTAGTATCTGGGTGCAGTATCTGGGTGCAGTATCTGGGTGCAGTATCTGGGTGTAGTATCTGGGTGTAGTATCTGGGTGTAGTGCCTGGGTGTAGTGCCTGGGTGTAGTATCTGGGTGTAGTATCTGGGTGTAGTATCTGGGTGTAGTATCTGGGTGTAGTGCCTGGGTGTAGTATCTGGGTGTAGTATCTGGGTTTAGTATCTGGGTGCAGTATCTGGGTGTAGTATCTGGGTGTAGTATCTGGGTGCAGTATCTGGGTGCAGTATCTGGGTGCAGTATCTGGGTGTAGTATCTGGGTGTAGTGCCTGGGTGCAGTATCTGGGTGTAGTATCTGGGTGTAGTATCTGGGTGTAGTATCTGGGTGCAGTATCTGGGTGCAGTATCTGGGTGCAGTATCTGGGTGTAGTATCTGGGTGTAGTATCTGGGTGTAGTATCTGGGTGTAGTATCTGGGTGTAGTATCTGGGTGTAGTGCCTGGGTGTAGTGCCTGGGTGTAGTATCTGGGTGCAGTATCTGGGTGTAGTATCTGGGTGCAGTATCTGGGTGCAGTATCTGGGTGCAGTATCTGTGTGTTATCTGGGTGTAGTATCTGGGTGTAGTGCCTGGGTGTAGTATCTGGGTGTAGTATCTGGGTGTAGTATCTGGGTGTAGTATCTGGGTGTAGTATCTGGGTGTAGTATCTGGGTGTAGTGCCTGGGTGTAGTATCTGGGTGTAATGCCTGGGTGTAGTATCTGGGTGCAGTATCTGGGTGTAGTATCTGGGTGTAGTATCTGGGTGTAGTATCTGGGTGCAGTATCTGGGTGCAGTATCTGGGTGCAGTATCTGGGTGTAGTATCTGGGTGTAGTATCTGGGTGCAGTATCTGGGTGTAGTATCTGGGTGTAGTGCCTGGGTGTAGTATCTAGGTGTAGTGCCTGGGTGTAGTATCTGGGTGTAGTATCTGGGTGTAGTATCTGGGTGTAGTAACTGGGTGTAGTATCTGGGTGTAGTATCTGGGTGCAGTATCTGGGTGTAGTATCTGGGTGTAGTATCTGGGTGTAGTATCTGGGTGCAGTATCTGGGTGCAGTATCTGGGTGTAGTATCTGGGTGTAGTGCCTGGGTGCAGTATCTGGGTGCAGTATCTGGGTGTAGTATCTGGGTGTAGTGCCTGGGTGCAGTATCTGGGTGCAGTATCTGGGTGTAGTATCTGGGTGTAGTGCCTGGGTGCAGTATCTGGGTGTAGTATCTGGGTGTAGTGCCTGGGTGTAGTGCCTGGGTGCAGTATCTGGGTGCAGTATCTGGGTGTAGTATCTGGGTGTAGTGCCTGGGTGCAGTATCTGGGTGCAGTATCTGGGTGTAGTATCTGGGTGTAGTGCCTGGGTGCAGTATCTGGGTGCAGTATCTGGGTGTAGTATCTGGGTGTAGTATCTGGGTGTAGTGCCTGGGTGCAGTATCTGGGTGCAGTATCTGGGTGTAGTATCTGGGTGTAGTATCTGGGTGCAGTATCTGGGTGCAGTATCTGGGTGCAGTATCTGGGTGTAGTATCTGGGTGTAGTGCCTGGGTGCAGTATCTGGGTGCAGTATCTGGGTGTAGTATCTGGGTGTAGTATCTGGGTGTAGTATCTGGGTGCAGTATCTGGGTGTAGTATCTGGGTGTAGTATCTGGGTGTAGTATCTGGGTGCAGTATCTGGGTGCAGTATCTGGGTGTAGTATCTGGGTGTAGTATCTGGGTGTAGTATCTGGGTGTAGTATCTGGGTGTAGTATCTGGGTGTAGTGCCTGGGTGTAGTATCTGGGTGCAGTATCTGGGTGCAGTATCTGGGTGTAGTATCTGGGTGCAGTATCTGGGTGTAGTATCTGGGTGTAGTATCTGGGTGTAGTATGTGGGTGTAATGCCTGGGTGTAGTATCTGGGTGCAGTATCTGGGTGTAGTATCTGGGTGCAGTATCTGGGTGTAGTATCTGGGTGTAGTATTTGGGTGTAGTATCTGGGTGTAGTGCCTGGGTGTAGTGCCTGGGTGTAGTATCTGGGTGTAGTGCCTGGGTGTAGTATCTGGGTGCAGTATCTGGGTGTAGTATCTGGGTGTAGTATCTGGGTGCAGTATCTGGGTGTAGTATCTGGGTGTAGTATCTGGGTGTAGTGCCTGGGTGTAGTATCTGGGTGTAGTGCCTGGGTGCAGTATCTGGGTGTAGTATCTGGGTGTAGTATCTGGGTGTAGTATCTGGGTGTAGTGCCTGGGTGTAGTGCCTGGGTGTAGTATCTGGGTGTAGTATCTGGGTGTAGTTTCTGGGTGTAGTATCGGGGTGTAGTGCCTGGGTGTAGTATCTGGGTGTAGTATCTGGGTGTAGTATCTGGGTGTAGTGCCTGGGTGTAGTATCTGGGTGTAGTGCCTGGGTGTAGTGCCTGGGTGTAGTGCCTGGGTGTAGTGCCTGGGTGTAGTGCCTGGGTGTAGTGCCTGGGTGTAGTATCTGGGTGTAGTATCTGGGTGTAGTGTCTGGGTGTAGTGTCTGGGTGTAGTGCCTGGGTGTAGTTCCTGGGTGTAGTATCTGGGTGTGCTTCCTGGGTGTAGTATCTGGGTGTAGTATCTGGGTGTAGTATCTGGGTGTAGTATCCGGGTGTAGTTCCTGGGTGTAGTTCCTGGGTGCAGTTCCTGGGTGTAGTCTCTGGGTGTAGTCTCTGGGTGTAGTCTCTGGGTATAGTGCCTGGGTGTAGTCTCTGGGTGTAGTGCCTGGGTGTAGTATCTGGGTGTGGTGCCTGGGTGTAGTATCTGGGTGTAGTTCCTGGGTGTAGTTCCTGGGTGTAGTTCCTGGGTGTAGTTCCTGGGTGTAGTGCCTGGGTGTAATTCCTGGGTGTAGTTCCTGGGTGTAGTGCCTGGGTGTAGTATCTGGGTGTAGTATCTGGGTGTAGTGTCTGGGTGTTGTGTCTGGGTGTAGTGCCTGGGTGTAGTATCTGGGTGTCGTGCCTGGGTGTAGTATCTGAGTGGAGTTCCTGGGTGTAGTATCTGGGTGTAGTATCTGGGTGTAGTATCTGGGTGTAGTATCTGGGTGTAATGCCTGGGTGTAGTGCCTGGGTGTAGTGCCTGGGTGTAGTATCTGGGTGTAGTATCTGGGTGTAGTATCTGGGTGTAGTGCCTGGGTGTAGTATCTGGGTGTAGTATCTGGGTGTAGTATCTGGGTGTAGTGCCTGGGTGTAGTGCCTGGGTGTAGTGCCTGGGTGTAGTGCCTGGGTGTAGTGCCTGGGTGTAGTGCCTGGGTGTAGTGCCTGGGTGTAGTATCTGGGTGTAGTATCTGGGTGTAGTATCTGGGTGTAGTGCCTGGGTGTAGTATCTGGGTGTAGTGCCTGGGTGTAGTATCTGGTTGTAGTGCCTGGGTGTAGTGCCTGGGTGTAGAATCTGGGTGTAGTATCTGGGTGTAGTGCCTGGGTATAGTGCCTGGGTGTAGTGCCTGGGTGTAGTATCTGGGTGTAGTATCTGGGTGTAGTGCCTGGGTGTAGTATCTGGGTGTAGTTCCTGGGTGTAGTGCCTGGGTGTAGTATCTGGGTGTAGTTCCTTGGTGTAGTATCTGGGTGTAGTGCCTGGGTGTAGTCTCTGGGTGTAGTATCTGGGTGTAGTGCCTGTGTGTAGTATCTGGGTGTAGTTCCTGGGTGTAGTATCTGGGTGTAGTGCCTGGGTGTAGTATCTGGGTGTAGTGCCTGGGTGTAGTTCCTGGGTGTAGTATCTGGGTGTAGTTCCTGGGTGTAGTATCTGGGTGTAGTGCCTGGGTGTAGTGCCTGGGTGTAGTATCTGGGTGTAGTATCTGGGTGTAGTGCCTGGGTGTAGTATCTGGGTGTAGTTCCTGGGTGTAGTATCTGGGTGTAGTGCCTGGGTGTAGTGCCTGGGTGTAGTATTTGGGTGTAGTATCTGGGTGTAGTTCCTGGGTGTAGTATCTGGGTGTAGTGCCTGGGTGTAGTGCCTGGGTGTAGTATCTGGATGTAGTATCTGGGTGGAGTGCCTGGGTGTAGTATCTGGGTGTAGTTCCTGGGTGTAGTATCTGGGTGTAGTGCCTGGGTGTAGTGCCTGGGTGTAGTGCCTGGGTGTAGTATCTGGGTGTAGTATCTGGGTGTAGTGCCTGGGTGTAGTATCTGGGTGTAGTATCTGGGTGTAGTGCCTGGGTGTAGTATCTAGGTGTAGTGCCTGGGTGTAGTATCTGGGTGTAGTAACTGGGTGTAGTATCTGGGTGTAGTATCTGGGTGTAGTATCTGGGTGTAGTATCTGGGTGTAGTGCCTGGGTGTAGTATCTGGGTGCAGTATCTAGGTGCAGTATCTGGGTGTAGTATCTGGGTGTAGTATCTGGGTGTAGTATCTGGGTGTAGTGCCTGGGTGCAGTATCTGGGTGCAGTATCTGGGTGTAGTATCTGGGTGTAGTGCCTGGGTGCAGTATCTGGGTGCAGTATCTGGGTGTAGTATCTGGGTGTAGTATCTGGGTGTAGTGCCTGGGTGCAGTATCTGGGTGCAGTATCTGGGTGTAGTATCTGGGTGTAGTATCTGGGTGTAGTGCCTGGGTGCAGTATCTGGGTGCAGTATCTGGGTGTAGTATCTGGGTGTAGTGCCTGGGTGCAGTATCTGGGTGCAGTATCTGGGTGTAGTATCTGGGTGTAGTGCCTGGGTGCAGTATCTGGGTGCAGTATCTGGGTGTAGTATCTGGGTGTAGTATCTGGGTGCAGTATCTGGGTGCAGTATCTGGGTGCAGTATCTGGGTGTAGTGCCTGGGTGCAGTATCTGGGTGCAGTATCTGGGTGTAGTATCTGGGTGTAGTATCTGGGTGCAGTATCTGGGTGTAGTATCTGGGTGTAGTATCTGGGTGTAGTATCTGGGTGCAGTATCTGGGTGCAGTATCTGGGTGTAGTATCTGGGTGTAGTATCTGGGTGTAGTATCTGGGTGTAGTATCTGGGTGTAGTATCTGGTTGTAGTGCCTGGGTGTAGTATCTGGGTGCAGTATCTGGGTGCAGTATCTGGGTGTAGTATCTGGGTGCAGTATCTGGGTGTAGTATCTGGGTGTAGTATCTGGGTGTAGTGCCTGGGTGTAGTATCTGGGTGTAGTATCTGGGTGTAGTATCTGGGTGTAGTATCTGGGTGTAGTATCTGGGTGTAGTATCTGGGTGTAGTGCCTGGGTGTAGTATCTGGGTGTAATGCCTGGGTGTAGTATCTGGGTGCAGTATCTGGGTGTAGTATCTCGGTGCAGTATCTGGGTGTAGTATCTGGGTGTAGTATCTGGGTGTAGTATCTGGGTGTAGTGCCTGGGTGTAGTGCCTGGGTGTAGTGCCTGGGTGTAGTATCTGGGTGTAGTGCCTGGGTGTAGTATCTGGGTGCAGTATCTGGGTGTAGTATCTGGGTGTAGTATCTGGGTGCAGTATCTGGGTGTAGTATCTGGGTGTAGTGCCTGGGTGTAGTGCCTGGGTGTAGTATCTGGGTGTAGTGCCTGGGTGTAGTAGCTGGGTGCAGTATCTGGGTGCAGTATCTGGGTGCAGTATCTGGGTGCAGTATCTGGGTGTAGTATCTGGGTGTAGTATCTGGGTGTAGTATCTGGGTGTAGTATCTGGGTGTAGTGCCTGGGTGTAGTACCTGGGTGTAGTATCTGGGTGTAGTATCTGGGTGTAGTATCTGGGTGTAGTATCTGGGTGTAGTATCTGGGTGTAGTGCCTGGGTGTAGTATCTGGGTGTAGTATCTGGGTGTAGTATCTGGGTGTAGTATCTGGGTGTAGTATCTGGGTGTAGTATCTGGGTGTAGTGCCTGGGTGTAGTATCTGGGTGTAGTATCTGGGTGTAGTGCCTGGGTGTAGTATCTGGGTGTAGTGCCTGGGTGTAGTGCCTGGGTGTAGTGCCTGGGTGTAGTGCCTGGGTGTAGTATCTGGGTGTAGTATCTGGGTGTAGTGTCTGGGTGTAGTGTCTGGGTGTAGTGCCTGGGTGTAGTTCCTGGGTGTAGTATCTGGGTGTGCTTCCTGGGTGTAGTATCTGGGTGTAGTATCTGGGTGTAGTATCTGGGTGTAGTATCCGGGTGTAGTTCCTGGGTGTAGTTCCTGGGTGCAGTTCCTGGGTGTAGTCTCTGGGTGTAGTCTCTGGGTGTAGTCTCTGGGTATAGTGCCTGGGTGTAGTCTCTGGGTGTAGTGCCTGGGTGTAGTGCCTGGGTGTAGTATCTGGGTGTAGTATCTGGGTGTGGTGCCTGGGTGTAGTATCTGGGTGTAGTTCCTGGGTGTAGTTCCTGGGTGTAGTGCCTGGGTGTAATTCCTGGGTGTAGTTCCTGGGTGTAGTGCCTGGGTGTAGTGCCTGGGTGTAGTATCTGGGTGTAGTGTCTGGGTGTTGTGCTGGGTGTAGTGCCTGGGTGTAGTATCTGGGTGTCGTGCCTGGGTGTAGTATCTGAGTGGAGTTCCTGGGTGTAGTATCTGGGTGTAGTATCTGGGTGTAGTATCTGGGTGTAGTATCTGGGTGTAGTATCTGGGTGTAATGCCTGGGTGTAGTGCCTGGGTGTAGTGCCTGGGTGTAGTGCCTGGGTGTAGTATCTGGGTGTAGTATCTGGGTGTAGTGCCTGGGTGTAGTATCTGGGTATAGTATCTGGGTGTAGTATCTGGGTGTAGTGCCTGGGTGTAGTGCCTGGGTGTAGTATCTGGGTGTAGTGCCTGGGTGTAGTGCCTGGGTGTAGTGCCTGGGTGTAGTATCTGGGTGTAGTATCTGGGTGTAGTATCTGGGTGTAGTATCTGGGTGGAGTGCCTGGGTGTAGTATCTGGGTGTAGTATCTGGGTGTAGTGCCTGGGTGTAGTATCTGGGTGTAGTGCCTGGGTGTAGTGCCTGGGTGTAGAATCTGGGTGTAGTGCCTGGGTGTAGTATCTGGGTGTAGTGCCTGGGTATAGTGCCTGGGTGTAGTGCCTGGGTGTAGTATCTGGGTGTAGTGCCTGGGTGTAGTGCCTGGGTGTAGTATCTGGGTGTAGTTCCTGGGTGTAGTGCCTGGGTGTAGTATCTGGGTGTAGTTCCTTGGTGTAGTATCTGGGTGTAGTGCCTGGGTGTAGTCTCTGGGTGTAGTATCTGGGTGTAGTGCCTGTGTGTAGTGCCTGGGTGTAGTGCCTGGGTGTAGTGCCTGGGTGTAGTGCCTGGGTGTAGTATCTGGGTGTAGTATCTGGGTGTAGTGCCTGGGTGTAGTATCTGGGTATAGTATCTGGGTGTAGTATCTGGGTGTAGTGCCTGGGTGTAGTGCCTGGGTGTAGTATCTGGGTGTAGTGCCTGGGTGTAGTGCCTGGGTGTAGTGCCTGGGTGTAGTATCTGGGTGTAGTATCTGGGGTGTAGTATCTGGGTGTAGTATCTGGGTGGAGTGCCTGGGTGTAGTATCTGGGTGTAGTATCTGGGTGTAGTGCCTGGGTGTAGTATCTGGGTGTAGTGCCTGGGTGTAGTGCCTGGGTGTAGAATCTGGGTGTAGTGCCTGGGTGTAGTATCTGGGTGTAGTGCCTGGGTATAGTGCCTGGGTGTAGTGCCTGGGTGTAGTATCTGGGTGTAGTGCCTGGGTGTAGTGCCTGGGTGTAGTATCTGGGTGTAGTTCCTGGGTGTAGTGCCTGGGTGTAGTATCTGGGTGTAGTTCCTTGGTGTAGTATCTGGGTGTAGTGCCTGGGTGTAGTGCCTGGGTGTAGTATCTGGGTGTAGTGCCTGTGTGTAGTATCTGGGTGTAGTTCCTGGGTGTAGTATCTGGGTGTAGTGCCTGGGTGTAGTATCTGGGTGTAGTGCCTGGGTGTAGTTCCTGGGTGTAGTATCTGGGTGTAGTTCCTGGGTGTAGTATCTGGGTGTAGTGCCTGGGTGTAGTGCCTGGGTGTAGTATCTGGGTGTAGTATCTGGGTGTAGTGCCTGGGTGTAGTATCTGGGTGTAGTTCCTGGGTGTAGTTCCTGGGTGTAGTATCTGGGTGTAGTGCCTGGGTGTAGTGCCTGGGTGTAGTATCTGGGTGTAGTATCTGGGTGTAGTTCCTGGGTGTAGTATCTGGGTGTAGTGCCTGGGTGTAGTGCCTGGGTGTAGTATCTGGATGTAGTATCTGGGTGGAGTGCCTGGGTGTAGTATCTGCGTGTAGTTCCTGGGTGTAGTATCTGGGTGTAGTGCCTGGGTGTAGTATCTGGGTGTAGTGCCTGGGTGTAGTATCTGGGTGTAGTGCCTGGGTGTAGTATCTAGGTGTAGTGCCTGGGTGTAGTATCTGGGTGTAGTATCTGGGTGTAGTATCTGGGTGTAGTAACTGGGTGTAGTATCTGGGTGTAGTATCTGGGTGTAGTATCTGGGTGTAGTATCTGGGTGTAGTATCTGGGTGTAGTGCCTGGGTGTAGTATCTGGGTGCAGTATCTGGGTGTAGTATCTGGGTGTAGTATCTGGGTGCAGTATCTGGGTGTAGTATCTGGGAGTAGTATCTGGGTGTAGTATCTGGGTGTAGTATCTGGGTGTAGTATCTGGGTGCAGTATCTGGGTGTAGTATCTGGGTGCAGTATCTGGGTGCAGTATCTGGGTGTAGTATCTGGGTGTAGTATCTGGGTGTAGTGCCTGGGTGCAGTATCTGGGTGCAGTATCTGGGTGTAGTATCTGAGTGTAGTATCTGGGTGTAGTATCTGGGTGTAGTATCTGGGTGTATTGCCTGGGTGTAGTATCTGGGTGCAGTATCTGGGTGCAGTATCTGGGTGTAGTATCTGTGTGTAGTATCTGGGTGCAGTATCTGGGTGTAGTATCTGGGTGTAGTATCTGGGTGTAGTATCTGGGTGTAGTATCTGGGTGTAGTGCCTGGGTGTAGTATCTGGGTGCAGTATCTGGGTGTAGTATCTGGGTGTAGTATCTGGGTGTAGTATCTGGGTGTAGTATCTGGGTGCAGTATCTGGGTGCAGTATCTGGGTGCAGTATCTGGGTGTAGTATCTGGGTGTAGTGCCTGGGTGCAGTATCTGGGTGCAGTATCTGGGTGTAGTATCTGGGTGTAGTATCTGGGTGTAGTATCTGGGTGTAGTGCCTGGGTGCAGTATCTGGGTGTAGTATCTGGGTGTAGTGCCTGGGTGCAGTATCTGGGTGCAGTATCTGGGTGTAGTATCTGGGTGTAGTATCTGGGTGTAGTGCCTGGGTGCAGTATCTGGGTGCAGTATCTGGGTGTAGTATCTGGGTGTAGTATCTGGGTGCAGTATCTGGGTGCAGTATCTGGGTGCAGTATCTGGGTGTAGTATCTGGGTGTAGTGCCTGGGTGCAGTATCTGGGTGCAGTATCTGGGTGCAGTATCTGGGTGTAGTATCTGGGTGTAGTATCTGGGTGCAGTATCTGGGTGTAGTATCTGGGTGCAGTATCTGGGTGTAGTATCTGGGTGTAGTGCCTGGGTGCAGTATCTGGGTGCAGTATCTGGGTGTAGTATCTGGGTGTAGTATCTGGGTGTAGTATCTGGGTGTAGTGCCTGGGTGCAGTATCTGGGTGCAGTATCTGGGTGTAGTATCTGGGTGTAGTATCTGGGTGCAGTATCTGGGTGCAGTATCTGGGTGCAGTATCTGGGTGTAGTATCTGGGTGTAGTGCCTGGGTGCAGTATCTGGGTGCAGTATCTGGGTGCAGTATCTGGGTGTAGTATCTGGGTGTAGTATCTGGGTGTAGTATCTGGGTGTAGTATCTGGGTGCAGTATCTGGGTGCAGTATCTGGGTGTAGTATCTGGGTGTAGTATCTGGGTGCAGTATCTGGGTGCAGTATCTGGGTGCAGTATCTGGGTGTAGTATCTGGGTGTAGTGCCTGGGTGCAGTATCTGGGTGTAGTATCTGGGTGTAGTATCTGGTGTAGTATCTGGGTGCAGTATCTGGGTGCAGTATCTGGGTGTAGTATCTGGGTGTAGTATCTGGGTGTAGTATCTGGGTGTAGTATCTGGGTGTAGTATCTGGGTGTAGTATCTGGGTGTAGTGCCTGGGTGTAGTGCCTGGGTGTAGTATCTGGGTGCAGTATCTGGGTGTAGTATCTGGGTGCAGTATCTGGGTGCAGTATCTGGGTGCAGTATCTGTGTGTTATCTGGGTGTAGTATCTGGGTGTAGTGCCTGGGTGTAGTATCTGGGTGTAGTATCTGGGTGTAGTATCTGGGTGTAGTATCTGGGTGTAGTATCTGGGTGTAGTATCTGGGTGTAGTGCCTGGGTGTAGTATCTGGGTGTAATGCCTGGGTGTAGTATCTGGGTGCAGTATCTGGGTGTAGTATCTGGTTGCAGTATCTGGGAGTAGTATCTGGGTGTAGTATCTGGGTGTAGTATCTGGGTGTAGTGCCTGGGTGTAGTATCTGGGTGTAGTATCTGGGTGTAGTGCCTGGGTGTAGTATCTGGGTGCAGTATCTGGGTGTAGTATCTGGGTGTAGTATCTGGGTGCAGTATCTGGGTGTAGTATCTGGGTGTAGTGCCTGGGTGCAGTATCTGGGTGTAGTATCTGGGTGTAGTGCCTGGGTGCAGTATCTGGGTGCAGTATCTGGGTGCAGTATCTGGGTGTAGTATCTGGGTGTAGTGCCTGGGTGCAGTATCTGGGTGTAGTATCTGGGTGTAGTATCTGGGTGCAGTATCTGGGTGCAGTATCTGGGTGCAGTATCTGGGTGCAGTATCTGGGTGCAGTATCTGGGTGTAGTGCCTGGGTGCAGTATCTGGGTGCAGTATCTGGGTGCAGTATCTGGGTGTAGTATCTGGGTGTAGTATCTGGGTGTAGTATCTGGGTGCAGTATCTGGGTGTAGTATCTGGGTGCAGTATCTGGGTGTAGTATCTGGGTGTAGTGCCTGGGTGCAGTATCTGGGTGCAGTATCTGGGTGTAGTATCTGGGTGTAGTATCTGGGTGTAGTGCCTGGGTGCAGTATCTGGGTGCAGTATCTGGGTGTAGTATCTGGGTGTAGTATCTGGGTGCAGTATCTGGGTGCAGTATCTGGGTGCAGTATCTGGGTGTAGTATCTGGGTGTAGTGCCTGGGTGCAGTATCTGGGTGCAGTATCTGGGTGCAGTATCTGGGTGTAGTATCTGGGTGTAGTATCTGGGTGTAGTATCTGGGTGCAGTATCTGGGTGTAGTATCTGGGTGTAGTATCTGGGTGTAGTATCTGGGTGCAGTATCTGGGTGCAGTATCTGGGTGCAGTATCTGGGTGCAGTATCTGGGTGCAGTATCTGGGTGTAGTATCTGGGTGTAGTGCCTGGGTGCAGTATCTGGGTGCAGTATCTGGGTGTAGTATCTGGGTGTAGTATCTGGGTGTAGTATCTGGGTGCAGTATCTGGGTGCAGTATCTGGGTGCAGTATCTGGGTGTAGTATCTGGGTGTAGTATCTGGGTGTAGTATCTGTGTGTAGTGCCTGGGTGTAGTGCCTGGGTGTAGTATCTGGGTGCAGTATCTGGGTGCAGTATCTGGGTGCAGTATCTGGGTGTAGTGCCTGGGTGTAGTATCTGGGTGTAGTATCTGGGTGTAGTGCCTGGGTGTAGTATCTGGGTGTAGTGCCTGGGTGTAGTATCTGGGTGCAGTATCTGGGTGTAGTATCTGGGTGTAGTATCTGGGTGCAGTATCTGGGTGTAGTATCTGGGTGTAGTATCTGGGTGTAGTGCCTGGGTGTAGTATCTGGGTGTAGTGCCTGGGTGTAGTATCTGGGTGCAGTATCTGGGTGCAGTATCTGGGTGCAGTATCTGGGTGTAGTATCTGGGTGTAGTATCTGGGTGTAGTGCCTGGGTGTAGTGCCTGGGTGTAGTATCTGGGTGTAGTATCTGGGTGTAGTATCTGGGTGTAGTATCTGGGTGTAGTGCCTGGGTGTAGTATCTGGGTGTAGTATCTGGGTTTAGTATCTGGGTGCAGTATCTGGGTGTAGTATCTGGGTGTAGTATCTGGGTGCAGTATCTGGGTGCAGTATCTGGGTGCAGTATCTGGGTGTAGTATCTGGGTGTAGTGCCTGGGTGCAGTATCTGGGTGTAGTATCTGGGTGTAGTATCTGGGTGTAGTATCTGGGTGCAGTATCTGGGTGCAGTATCTGGGTGTAGTATCTGGGTGTAGTATCTGGGTGTAGTATCTGGGTGTAGTATCTGGGTGTAGTATCTGGGTGTAGTATCTGGGTGTAGTGCCTGGGTGTAGTGCCTGGGTGTAGTATCTGGGTGCAGTATCTGGGTGTAGTATCTGGGTGCAGTATCTGGGTGCAGTATCTGGGTGCAGTATCTGTGTGTTATCTGGGTGTAGTATCTGGGTGTAGTGCCTGGGTGTAGTATCTGGGTGTAGTATCTGGGTGTAGTATCTGGGTGTAGTATCTGGGTGTAGTATCTGGGTGTAGTGCCTGGGTGTAGTATCTGGGTGTAATGCCTGGGTGTAGTATCTGGGTGCAGTATCTGGGTGTAGTATCTGGTTGCAGTATCTGGGAGTAGTATCTGGGTGTAGTATCTGGGTGTAGTATCTGGGTGTAGTGCCTGGGTGTAGTATCTGGGTGTAGTATCTGGGTGTAGTGCCTGGGTGTAGTATCTGGGTGCAGTATCTGGGTGTAGTATCTGGGTGTAGTATCTGGGTGCAGTATCTGGGTGTAGTATCTGGGTGTAGTGCCTGGGTGCAGTATCTGGGTGTAGTATCTGGGTGTAGTGCCTGGGTGCAGTATCTGGGTGCAGTATCTGGGTGCAGTATCTGGGTGCAGTATCTGGGTGTAGTATCTGGGTGTAGTGCCTGGGTGCAGTATCTGGGTGTAGTATCTGGGTGTAGTATCTGGGTGTAGTATCTGGGTGCAGTATCTGGGTGCAGTATCTGGGTGCAGTATCTGGGTGTAGTATCTGGGTGTAGTGCCTGGGTGCAGTATCTGGGTGCAGTATCTGGGTGCAGTATCTGGGTGTAGTATCTGGGTGTAGTATCTGGGTGTAGTATCTGGGTGCAGTATCTGGGTGTAGTATCTGGGTGCAGTATCTGGGTGTAGTATCTGGGTGTAGTGCCTGGGTGCAGTATCTGGGTGCAGTATCTGGGTGTAGTATCTGGGTGTAGTATCTGGGTGTAGTGCCTGGGTGCAGTATCTGGGTGCAGTATCTGGGTGTAGTATCTGGGTGTAGTATCTGGGTGCAGTATCTGGGTGCAGTATCTGGGTGTAGTATCTGGGTGTAGTGCCTGGGTGCAGTATCTGGGTGCAGTATCTGGGTGCAGTATCTGGTTGTAGTATCTGGGTGTAGTATCTGGGTGTAGTATCTGGGTGCAGTATCTGGGTGTAGTATCTGGGTGTAGTATCTGGGTGTAGTATCTGGGTGCAGTATCTGGGTGCAGTATCTGGGTGCAGTATCTGGGTGCAGTATCTGGGTGTAGTATCTGGGTGTAGTGCCTGGGTGCAGTATCTGGGTGCAGTATCTGGGTGTAGTATCTGGGTGTAGTATCTGGGTGTAGTATCTGGGTGCAGTATCTGGGTGCAGTATCTGGGTGTAGTATCTGGGTGTAGTATCTGGGTGTAGTATCTGGGTGTAGTGCCTGGGTGTAGTGCCTGGGTGTAGTATCTGGGTGCAGTATCTGGGTGCAGTATCTGGGTGTAGTATCTGGGTGCAGTATCTGGGTGTAGTGCCTGGGTGTAGTGCCTGGGTGTAGTGCCTGGGTGTAGTGCCTGGGTGTAGTGCCTGGGTGTAGTATCTGGGTGTAGTATCTGGGTGTAGTATCTGGGTGTAGTATCTGGGTGTAGTATCTGGGTGTAGTATCTGGGTGTAGTATCTGGGTGTAGTGCCTGGGTGTAGTATCTGGGTGTAATGCCTGGGTGTAGTATCTGGGTGCAGTATCTGGGTGTAGTATCTGGTTGCAGTATCTGGGAGTAGTGTCTGGGTGTAGTATCTGGGTGTAGTATCTGGGTGTAGTGCCTGGGTGTAGTATCTGGGTGTAGTGCCTGGGTGTAGTATCTGGGTGCAGTATCTGGGTGTAGTATCTGGGTGTAGTATCTGGGTGCAGTATCTGGGTGTAGTATCTGGGTGTAGTATCTGGGTGTAGTGCCTGGGTGTAGTATCTGGGTGTAGTGCCTGGGTGTAGTATCTGGGTGCAGTATCTGGGTGCAGTATCTGGGTGCAGTATCTGGGTGTAGTATCTGGGTGTAGTATCTGGGTGTAGTGCCTGGGTGTAGTGCCTGGGTGTAGTATCTGGGTGTAGTATCTGGGTGTAGTATCTGGGTGTAGTATCTGGGTGTAGTATCTGGGTGTAGTATCTGGGTGTAGTATCTGGGTGTAGTATCTGGGTTTAGTATCTGGGTGTAGTATCTGGGTGTAGTATCTGGGTGTAGTGCCTGGGTGTAGTATCTGGGTGTAGTGCCTGGGTGTAGTATCTGGGTGTAGTATCTGGGTGTAGTGCCTGGGTGTAGTGCCTGGGTGTAGTGTCTGGGTGTAGTGCCTGGGTGTAGTATCTGGGTGTAGTATCTGGGTGTGGTATCTGGGTGTAGTTCCTGGGTGTAGTATCTGGGTGTAGTGCCTGGGTGTAGTATCTGGGTGTAGTATCTGGGTGTAGTATCTGGGTGTAGTTCCTGGGTGTAGTATCTGGGTGTAGTGCCTGGGTGTAGTATCTGGGTGTAGTGCCTGGGTGTAGTGCCTGGGTGTAGTGCCTGGGTGTAGTGCCTGGGTGTAGTGCCTGGGTGTAGTATCTGGGTGTAGTATCTGGGTGTAGTGCCTGGGTGTAGTATCTGGGTGTCGTGCCTGGGTGTAGTATCTGAGTGGAGTTCCTGGGTGTAGTATCTGGGTGTAGTATCTGGGTGTAGTATCTGGGTGTAGTATCTGGGTGTAATGCCTGGGTGTAGTGCCTGGGTGTAGTGCCTGGGTGTAGTATCTGGGTGTAGTATCTGGGTGTAGTGCCTGGGTGTAGTATCTGGGTGTAGTATCTGGGTGTAGTGCCTGGGTGTAGTGCCTGGGTGTAGTGCCTGGGTGTAGTGCCTGGGTGTAGTGCCTGGGTGTAGTATCTGGGTGTAGTATCTGGGTGTAGTATCTGGGTGGAGTGCCTGGGTGTAGTATCTGGGTGTAGTGCCTGGGTGTAGTGCCTGGGTGTAGTGCCTGGGTGTAGAATCTGGGTGTAGTGCCTGGGTGTAGTATCTGGGTGTAGTGCCTGGGTATAGTGCCTGGGTGTAGTGCCTGGGTGTAGTATCTGGGTGTAGTATCTGGGTGTAGTGCCTGGGTGTAGTATCTGGGTGTAGTTGCTGGGTGTAGTGCCTGGGTGTAGTATCTGGGTGTAGTTCCTTGGTGTAGTATCTGGGTGTAGTGCCTGGGTGTAGTCTCTGGGTGTAGTATCTGGGTGTAGTGCCTGTGTGTAGTATCTGGGTGTAGTTCCTGGGTGTAGTATCTGGGTGTAGTGCCTGGGTGTAGTATCTGGGTGTAGTGCCTGGGTGTAGTTCCTGGGTGTAGTATCTGGGTGTAGTTCCTGGGTGTAGTATCTGGGTGTAGTGCCTGGGTGTAGTATCTGGGTGTAGTATCTGGGTGTAGTGCCTGGGTGTAGTATCTGGGTGTAGTTCCTGGGTGTAGTATCTGGGTGTAGTGCCTGGGTGTAGTGCCTGGGTGTAGTATCTGGGTGTAGTATCTGGGTGTAGTTCCTGGGTGTAGTATCTGGGTGTAGTGCCTGGGTGTAGTGCCTGGGTGTAGTATCTGGATGTAGTATCTGGGTGGAGTGCCTGGGTGTAGTATCTGGGTGTAGTTCCTGGGTGTAGTATCTGGGTGTAGTGCCTGGGTGTAGTGCCTGGGTGTAGTATCTGGGTGTAGTGCCTGGGTGTAGTATCTGCGTGTAGTATCTGGGTGTAGTGCCTGGGTGTAGTATCTAGGTGTAGTGCCTGGGTGTAGTATCTGGGTGTAGTATCTGGGTGTAGTATCTGGGTGTAGTAACTGGGTGTAGTATCTGGGTGTAGTATCTGGGTGTAGTATCTGGGTGTAGTATCTGGGTGTAGTGCCTGGGTGTAGTATCTGGGTGCAGTATCTGGGTGCAGTATCTGGGTGTAGTATCTGGGTGTAGTATCTGGGTGTAGTATCTGGGTGTAGTGCCTGGGTGCAGTATCTGGGTGCAGTATCTGGGTGCAGTATCTGGGTGTAGTATCTGGGTGTAGTGCCTGGGTGCAGTATCTGGGTGCAGTATCTGGGTGTAGTATCTGGGTGTAGTATCTGGGTGTAGTGCCTGGGTGTAGTGCCTGGGTGCAGTATCTGGGTGCAGTATCTGGGTGTAGTATCTGGGTGTAGTGCCTGGGTGCAGTATCTGGGTGCAGTATCTGGGTGTAGTATCTGGGTGTAGTGCCTGGGTGCAGTATCTGGGTGCAGTATCTGGGTGTAGTATCTGGGTGTAGTATCTGGGTGTAGTGCCTGGGTGCAGTATCTGGGTGCAGTATCTGGGTGTAGTATCTGGGTGCAGTATCTGGGTGCAGTATCTGGGTGCAGTATCTGGGTGTAGTATCTGGGTGTAGTGCCTGGGTGCAGTATCTGGGTGCAGTATCTGGGTGTAGTATCTGGGTGTAGTATCTGGGTGTAGTATCTGGGTGCAGTATCTGGGTGTAGTATCTGGGTGTAGTATCTGGGTGTAGTATCTGGGTGCAGTATCTGGGTGCAGTATCTGGGTGCAGTATCTGGGTGCAGTATCTGGGTGTAGTATCTTGGTGTAGTATCTGGGTGTAGTATCTGGGTGTAGTATCTGGGTGTAGTATCTGGGTGTAGTGCCTGGGTGTAGTATCTGGGTGCAGTATCTGGGTGCAGTATCTGGGTGTAGTATCTGGGTGCAGTATCTGGGTGTAGTATCTGGGTGTAGTATCTGGGTGTAGTATCTGGGTGTAGTGCCTGGGTGTAGTATCTGGGTGTAGTATCTGGGTGTAGTATCTGGGTGTAGTATCTGGGTGTAGTATCTGGGTGTAGTGCCTGGGTGTAGTATCTGGGTGTAATGCCTGGGTGTAGTATCTGGGTGCAGTATCTGGGTGTAGTATCTGGGTGCAGTATCTGGGTGTAGTATCTGGGTGTAGTATCTGGGTGTAGTATCTGGGTGTAGTGCCTGGGTGTAGTGCCTGGGTGTAGTGCCTGGGTGTAGTATCTGGGTGTAGTGCCTGGGTGTAGTATCTGGGTGCAGTATCTGGGTGCAGTATCTGGGTGTAGTATCTGGGTGCTGTATCTGGGTGTAGTATCTGGGTGTAGTGCCTGGGTGTAGTATCTGGGTGTAGTGCCTGGGTGTAGTATCTGGGTGCAGTATCTGGGTGTAGTATCTGGGTGTAGTATCTGGGTGTAGTATCTGGGTGTAGTGCCTGGGTGTAGTGCCTGGGTGTAGTATCTGGGTGTAGTATCTGGGTGTAGTATCTGGGTGTAGTATCTGGGTGTAGTATCTGGGTGTAGTGCCTGGGTGTAGTATCTGGGTGTAGTATCTGGGTGTAGTATCTGGGTGTAGTATCTGGGTGTAGTATCTGGTGTAGTGCCTGGGTGTAGTATCTGGGTGTAGTATCTGGGTGTAGTGCCTGGGTGTAGTATCTGGGTGTAGTATCTGGGTGTAGTATCTGGGTGTAGTATCTGGGTGTAGTGCCTGGGTGTAGTATCTGGGTGCAGTATCTGGGTGCAGTATCTGGGTGTAGTATCTGGGTGCAGTATCTGGGTGTAGTATCTGGGTGTAGTATCTGGGTGTAGTATCTGGGTGTAGTGCCTGGGTGTAGTATCTGGGTGTAGTATCTGGGTGTAGTATCTGGGTGTAGTATCTGGGTGTAGTATCTGGGTGTAGTGCCTGGGTGTAGTATCTGGGTGTAATGCCTGGGTGTAGTATCTGGGTGCAGTATCTGGGTGTAGTATCTGGGTGCAGTATCTGGGTGTAGTATCTGGGTGTAGTATCTGGGTGTAGTATCTGGGTGTAGTGCCTGGGTGTAGTGCCTGGGTGTAGTGCCTGGGTGTAGTATCTGGGTGTAGTGCCTGGGTGTAGTATCTGGGTGCAGTATCTGGGTGCAGTATCTGGGTGTAGTATCTGGGTGCTGTATCTGGGTGTAGTATCTGGGTGTAGTGCCTGGGTGTAGTATCTGGGTGTAGTGCCTGGGTGTAGTATCTGGGTGCAGTATCTGGGTGTAGTATCTGGGTGTAGTATCTGGGTGTAGTATCTGGGTGTAGTGCCTGGGTGTAGTGCCTGGGTGTAGTATCTGGGTGTAGTATCTGGGTGTAGTATCTGGGTGTAGTATCTGGGTGTAGTATCTGGGTGTAGTGCCTGGGTGTAGTATCTGGGTGTAGTATCTGGGTGTAGTATCTGGGTGTAGTATCTGGGTGTAGTATCTGGTGTAGTGCCTGGGTGTAGTATCTGGGTGTAGTATCTGGGTGTAGTGCCTGGGTGTAGTATCTGGGTGTAGTATCTGGGTGTAGTGCCTGGGTGTAGTGCCTGGGTGTAGTGCCTGGGTGTAGTATCTGGGTGTAGTATCTGGGTGTAGTGTCTGGGTGTAGTGTCTGGGTGTAGTGTCTGGGTGTAGTGTCTGGGTGTAGTGCCTGGGTGTAGTTCCTGGGTGTAGTATCTGGGTGTGCTTCCTGGGTGTAGTATCTGGGTGTAGTAACTGGGTGTAGTATCTGGGTGTAGTATCCGGGTGTAGTTCCTGGGTGTAGTTCCTGGGTGCAGTTCCTGGGTGTAGTCTCCGGGTGTAGTCTCTGGGTGTAGTCTCTGGGTATAGTGCCTGGGTGTAGTCTCTGGGTGTAGTGCCTGGGTGTAGTATCTGGGTGTAGTATCTGGGTGTGGTGCCTGGGTGTAGTATCTGGGTGTAGTTCCTGGGTGTAGTTCCTGGGTGTAGTGCCTGGGTGTAATTCCTGGGTGTAATTCCTGGGTGTAGTTCCTGGGTGTAGTGCCTGGGTGTAGTGCCTGGGTGTAGTATCTGGGTGTAGTGTCTGGGTGTTGTGCTGGGTGTAGTGCCTGGGTGTAGTATCTGGGTGTCGTGCCTGGGTGTAGTATCTGAGTGGAGTTCCTGGGTGTAGTATCTGGGTGTAGTATCTGGGTGTAGTGCCTGGGTGTAGTGCCTGGGTGTAGTATCTGGGTGTAGTGCCTGGGTGTAATGCCTGGGTGTAGTGCCTGGGTGTAGTGCCTGGGTGTAGTGCCTGGGTGTAGTGCCTGGGTGTAGTGCCTGGGTGTAGTATCTGGGTGTAGTATCTGGGTGTAGTGCCTGGGTGTAGTATCTGGGTATAGTATCTGGGTGTAGTATCTGGGTGTAGTGCCTGGGTGTAGTGCCTGGGTGTAGTGCCTGGGTGTAGTATCTGGGTGTAGTGCCTGGGTGTAGTGCCTGGGTGTAGTGCCTGGGTGTAGTATCTGGGTGTAGTATCTGGGTGTAGTATCTGGGTGTAGTATCTGGGTGGAGTGCCTGGTTGTAGTATCTGGGTGTAGTATCTGGGTGTAGTGCCTGGGTGTAGTATCTGGGTGTAGTGCCTGGGTGTAGTGCCTGGGTGTAGAATCTGGGTGTAGTGCCTGGGTGTAGTATCTGGGTGTAGTGCCTGGGTATAGTGCCTGGGTGTAGTGCCTGGGTGTAGTATCTGGGTGTAGTGCCTGGGTGTAGTGCCTGGGTGTAGTATCTGGGTGTAGTTCCTGGGTGTAGTGCCTGGGTGTAGTATCTGGGTGTAGTTCCTTGGTGTAGTATCTGGGTGTAGTGCCTGGGTGTAGTCTCTGGGTGTAGTATCTGGGTGTAGTGCCTGTGTGTAGTATCTGGGTGTAGTTCCTGGGTGTAGTATCTGGGTGTAGTGCCTGGGTGTAGTATCTGGGTGTAGTGCCTGGGTGTAGTTCCTGGGTGTAGTATCTGGGTGTAGTTCCTGGGTGTAGTATCTGGGTGTAGTGCCTGGGTGTAGTGCCTGGGTGTAGTGCCTGGGTGTAGTATCTGGGTGTAGTATCTGGGTGTAGTGCCTGGGTGTAGTATCTGGGTGTAGTTCCTGGGTGTAGTATCTGGGTGTAGTGCCTGGGTGTAGTGCCTGGGTGTAGTATCTGGGTGTAGTATCTGGGTGTAGTTCCTGGGTGTAGTATCTGGGTGTAGTGCCTGGGTGTAGTGCCTGGGTGTAGTATCTGGATGTAGTATCTGGGTGGAGTGCCTGGGTGTAGTATCTGCGTGTAGTTCCTGGGTGTAGTATCTGGGTGTAGTGCCTGGGTGCAGTATCTGGGTGCAGTATCTGGGTGTAGTATCTGGGTGTAGTATCTGGGTGTAGTGCCTGGGTGCAGTATCTGGGTGCAGTATCTGGGTGTAGTATCTGGGTGTAGTATCTGGGTGCAGTATCTGGGTGCAGTATCTGGGTGCAGTATCTGGGTGTAGTATCTGGGTGTAGTGCCTGGGTGCAGTATCTGGGTGCAGTATCTGGGTGCAGTATCTGGGTGTAGTATCTGGGTGTAGTATCTGGGTGCAGTATCTGGGTGCAGTATCTGGGTGTAGTATCTGGGTGCAGTATCTGGGTGTAGTATCTGGGTGTAGTGCCTGGGTGCAGTATCTGGGTGCAGTATCTGGGTGTAGTATCTGGGTGTAGTATCTGGGTGTAGTGCCTGGGTGTAGTGCCTGGGTGCAGTATCTGGGTGCAGTATCTGGGTGTAGTATCTGGGTGTAGTATCTGGGTGCAGTATCTGGGTGCAGTATCTGGGTGCAGTATCTGGGTGTAGTATCTGGGTGTAGTGCCTGGGTGCAGTATCTGGGTGCAGTATCTGGGTGCAGTATCTGGGTGCAGTATCTGGGTGTAGTATCTGGGTGTAGTATCTGGGTGTAGTATCTGGGTGTAGTATCTGGGTGTAGTATCTGGGTGTAGTATCTGGGTGCAGTATCTGGGTGTAGTATCTGGGTGTAGTATCTGGGTGTAGTATCTGGGTGCAGTATCTGGGTGCAGTATCTGGGTGCAGTATCTGGGTGTAGTATCTGGGTGTAGTGCCTGGGTGCAGTATCTGGGTGTAGTATCTGGGTGTAGTATCTGGGTGTAGTATCTGGGTGCAGTATCTGGGTGCAGTATCTGGGTGCAGTATCTGGGTGTAGTATCTGGGTGTAGTATCTGGGTGTAGTATCTGGGTGTAGTATCTGGGTGTAGTATCTGGGTGTAGTACCTGGGTGTAGTGCCTGGGTGTAGTGCCTGGGTGTAGTATCTGGGTGCAGTATCTGGGTGTAGTATCTGGGTGCAGTATCTGGGTGCAGTATCTGTGTGTTATCTGGGTGTAGTATCTGGGTGTAGTGCCTGGGTGTAGTATCTGGGTGTAGTATCTGGGTGTAGTATCTGGGTGTAGTATCTGGGTGTAGTATCTGGGTGTAGTATCTGGGTGTAGTGCCTGGGTGTAGTATCTGGGTGTAATGCCTGGGTGTAGTATCTGGGTGCAGTATCTGGGTGTAGTATCTGGTTGCAGTATCTGGGAGTAGTATCTGGGTGTAGTATCTGGGTGTAGTATCTGGGTGTAGTGCCTGGGTGTAGTGCCTGGGTGTAGTATCTGGGTGCAGTATCTGGGTGTAGTATCTGGGTGTAGTATCTGGGTGCAGTATCTGGGTGTAGTATCTGGGTGTAGTGCCTGGGTGCAGTATCTGGGTGTAGTATCTGGGTGTAGTGCCTGGGTGCAGTATCTGGGTGCAGTATCTGGGTGCAGTATCTGGGTGCAGTATCTGGGTGTAGTATCTGGGTGTAGTATCTGGGTGTAGTGCCTGGGTGCAGTATCTGGGTGCAGTATCTGGGTGTAGTATCTGGGTGTAGTATCTGGGTGCAGTATCTGGGTGCAGTATCTGGGTGTAGTATCTGGGTGTAGTGCCTGGGTGCAGTATCTGGGTGCAGTATCTGGGTGCAGTATCTGGGTGCAGTATCTGGGTGTAGTATCTGGGTGTAGTATCTGGGTGCAGTATCTGGGTGCAGTATCTGGGTGCAGTATCTGGGTGCAGTATCTGGGTGCAGTATCTGGGTGTAGTATCTGGGTGTAGTGCCTGGGTGCAGTATCTGGGTGCAGTATCTGGGTGCAGTATCTGGGTGTAGTATCTGGGTGTAGTGCCTGGGTGCAGTATCTGGGTGAAGTATCTGGGTGTAGTATCTGGGTGTAGTATCTGGGTGCAGTATCTGGGTGCAGTATCTGGGTGCAGTATCTGGGTGTAGTATCTGGGTGTAGTGCCTGGGTGCAGTATCTGGGTGTAGTATCTGGGTGTAGTATCTGGGTGTAGTATCTGGGTGCAGTATCTGGGTGCAGTATCTGGGTGCAGTATCTGGGTGCAGTATCTGGGTGTAGTATCTGGGTGTAGTATCTGGGTGTAGTATCTGGGTGTAGTGCCTGGGTGTAGTGCCTGGGTGTAGTGCCTGGGTGTAGTATCTGGGTGCAGTATCTGGGTGCAGTATCTGGGTGTAGTATCTGGGTGTAGTATCTGGGTGTAGTGCCTGGGTGTAGTGCCTGGGTGTAGTGCCTGGGTGTAGTATCTGGGTGTAGTATCTGGGTGTAGTATCTGGGTGTAGTATCTGGGTGTAGTATCTGGGTGTAGTATCTGGGTGTAGTATCTGGGTGTAGTATCTGGGTGTAGTGCCTGGGTGTAGTATCTGGGTGTAATGCCTGGGTGTAGTATCTGGGTGCAGTATCTGGGTGTAGTATCTGGGAGTAGTATCTGGGTGTAGTATCTGGGTGTAGTATCTGGGTGTAGTGCCTGGGTGTAGTATCTGGGTGTAGTATCTGGGTGTAGTGCCTGGGTGTAGTATCTGGGTGCAGTATCTGGGTGTAGTATCTGGGTGTAGTATCTGGGTGCAGTATCTGGGTGTAGTATCTGGGTGTAGTATCTGGGTGTAGTGCCTGGGTGTAGTATCTGGGTGTAGTGCCTGGGTGTAGTATCTGGGTGTAGTATCTGGGTGCAGTATCTGGGTGCAGTATCTGGGTGTAGTATCTGGGTGTAGTGCCTGGGTGTAGTGCCTGGGTGTAGTATCTGGGTGTAGTATCTGGGTGTAGTGCCTGGGTGTAGTGCCTGGGTGTAGTATCTGGGTGTAGTATCTGGGTGTAGTATCTGGGTGTAGTATCTGGGTGTAGTATCTGGGTGTAGTATCTGGGTGTAGTATCTGGGTGTAGTGCCTGGGTGTAGTATCTGGGTGTAGTATCTGGGTGTAGTGCCTGGGTGTAGTGCCTGGGTGTAGTGCCTGGGTGTAGTGCCTGGGTGTAGTGCCTGGGTGTAGTGTCTGGGTGTAGTGCCTGGGTGTAGTATCTGGGTGTAGTTCCTGGGTGTAGTATCTGGGTGTAGTGCCTGGGTGTAGTATCTGGGTGTAGTATCTGGGTGTAGTATCTGGGTGTAGTTCCTGGGTGTAGTATCTGGGTGTAGTGCCTGGGTGTAGTATCTGGGTGTAGTGCCTGGGTGTAGTGTCTGGGTGTAGTGCCTGGGTGTAGTATCTGGGTGTAGTATCTGGGTGTAGTGCCTGGGTGTAGTATCTGGGTGTAGTATCTGGGTGTAGTGCCTGGGTGTAGTATCTGGGTGTAGTGCCTGGGTGTAGTGCCTGGGTGTAGTATCTGGGTGTAGTGCCTGGGTGTAGTGTCTGGGTGTAGTGCCTGCGTGTAGTATCTGGGTGTAGTGCCTGGGTGTAGTGTCTGGGTGTAGTGCCTGGGTGTAGTATCTGGGTGTAGTGCCTGGGTGTAGTGTCTGGGTGTAGTGCCTGGGTGTAGTATCTGGGTGTAGTATCTGGGTGTAGTGCCTGGGTGTAGTATCTGGGTGTAGTATCTGGGTGTAGTGCCTGGGTGTAGTATCTGGGTGTAGAATCGGGGTGTAGTGCCTGGGTGTAGTGCCTGGGTGTAGTATCTGGGTGTAGTGCCTGGGTGTAGTACCTGGGTGTAGTATCTGGGTGTAGTATCTGGGTGTAGTGCCTGGGTGTAGTGCCTGGGTGTAGTATCTGGGTGTAGTGCCTGGTTGTAGTGCCTGGGTGTAGTGCCTGGGTGTAGTGCCTGGGTGTAGTATCTGGGTGTAGTGCCTGGGTGTAGTGCCTGGGTGTAGTGCCTGGGTGTAGTGCCTGGGTGTAGTGCCTGGGTGTAGTGCCTGGGTGTAGTATCTGGGTGTAGTATCTGGGTGTAGTATCTGGGTGTAGTGCCTGGGTGTAGTATCTGGGTGTAGTATCTGGGTGTAGTGCCTGGGTGTAGTATCTGGGTGTAGTGCCTGGGTGTAGTGCCTGGGTGTAGTGCCTGGGTGTAGTGCCTGGGTGTAGTACCTGGGTGTAGTATCTGGGTGTAGTATCTGGGTGTAGTGCCTGGGTGTAGTGCCTGGGTGTAGTGCCTGGGTGTAGTATCTGGGTGTAGTGCCTGGTTGTAGTGCCTGGGTGTAGTGCCTGGGTGTAGTATCTGGGTGTAGTGCCTGGGTGTAGTGCCTGGGTGTAGTGCCTGGGTGTAGTATCTGGGTGTAGTGCCTGGGTGTAGTACCTGGGTGTAGTACCTGGGTGTAGTATCTGGGTGTAGTATCTGGGTGTAGTGCCTGGGTGTAGTATCTGGGTGTAGTGCCTGGGTGTAGTGCCTGGGTGTAGTGCCTGGGTGTAGTATCTGGGTGTAGTGCCTGGGTGTAGTATCTGGGTGTAGTGCCTGGGTGTAGTGCCTGGGTGTAGTGCCTGGGTGTAGTATCTGGGTGTAGTATCTGGGTGTAGTGCCTGGGTGTAGTATCTGGGTGTAGTATCTGGGTGTAGTGCCTGGGTGTAGTATCTAGGTGTAGTGCCTGGGTGTAGTATCTGGGTGTAGTATCTGGGTGTAGTATCTGGGTGTAGTAACTGGGTGTAGTATCTGGGTGTAGTATCTGGGTGTAGTATCTGGGTGTAGTATCTGGGTGTAGTGCCTGGGTGTAGTATCTGGGTGCAGTATCTGGGTGTAGTATCTGGGTGTAGTATCTGGGCGTAGTATCTGGGCGTAGTATCTGGGTGTAGTATCTGGGTGTAGTATCTGGGTGTAGTGCCTGGGTGTAGTATCTGGGTGCAGTATCTGGGTGTAGTATCTGGGTGCAGTATCTGGGTGTAGTATCTGGGTGTAGTATCTGGGTGTAGTGCCTGGGTGCAGTATCTGGGTGCAGTATCTGGGTGTAGTATCTGGGTGTAGTATCTGGGTGTAGTATCTGGGTGTAGTGCCTGGGTGTAGTATCTGGGTGCAGTATCTGGGTGTAGTATCTCGGTGTAGTATCTTGGTGCAGTATCTGGGTGTAGCATCTGGGTGTAGTATCTGGGTGTAGTATCTGGGTGTAGTATCTGGGTGTAGTGCCTGGGTGTAGTGCCTGGGTGTAGTATCTGGGTGTAGTATCTGGGTGTAGTATCTGGGTGCAGTATCTCGGTGCAGTATCTGGGTGTAGTATCTGGGTGTAGTGCCTGGGTGCAGTATCTGGGTGCAGTATCTGGGTGTAGTATCTGGGTGTAGTATCTGGGTGTAGTGCCTGGGTGCAGTATCTGGGTGTAGTATCTGGGTGTAGTGCCTGGGTGCAGTATCTGGGTGCAGTATCTGGGTGTAGTATCTGGGTGTAGTATCTGGGTGTAGTGCCTGGGTGCAGTATCTGGGTGCAGTATCTGGGTGTAGTATCTGGGTGTAGTGCCTGGGTGCAGTATCTGGGTGCAGTATCTGGGTGTAGTATCTGGGTGTAGTATCTGGGTGTAGTGCCTGGGTGCAGTATCTGGGTGCAGTATCTGGGTGTAGTATCTGGGTGCAGTATCTGGGTGCAGTATCTGGGTGCAGTATCTGGGTGTAGTATCTGGGTGTAGTGCCTGGGTGCAGTATCTGGGTGCAGTATCTGGGTGCAGTATCTGGGTGTAGTATCTGGGTGTAGTATCTGGGTGTAGTATCTGGGTGTAGTGCCTGGGTGTAGTATCTGGGTGTAGTATCTGGGTGTAGTATCTGGGTGTAGTATCTGGTTGTAGTATCTGGGTGTAGTATCTGGGTGTAGTATCTGGGTGTAGTGCCTGGGTGTAGTATCTGGGTGTAGTATCTGGGTGTAGTATCTGGGTGTAGTATCTGGGTGTAGTATCTGGGTGTAGTTCCTGGGTGTAGTATCTGGGTGTAGTGCCTGGGTGTAGTATCTGGGTGTAGTGCCTGGGTGCAGTATCTGGGTGCAGTATCTGGGTGCAGTATCTGGGTGTAGTATCTGGGTGTAGTATCTGGGTGTAGTATCTGGGTGTAGTATCTGGGTGTAGTATCTGGGTGTAGTACCTGGGTGTAGTGCCTGGGTGTAGTGCCTGGGTGTAGTGCCTGGGTGTAGTATCAGGGTGCAGTATCTGGGTGTAGTATCTGGGTGCAGTATCTGGGTGCAGTATCTGTGTGTTATCTGGGTGTAGTATCTGGGTGTAGTGCCTGGGTGTAGTATCTGGGTGTAGTATCTGGGTGTAGTATCTGGGTGTAGTATCTGGGTGTAGTATCTGGGTGTAGTATCTGGGTGTAGTATCTGGGTGTAGTATCTGGGTGTAGTGCCTGGGTGTAGTATCTGGGTGTAATGCCTGGGTGTAGTATCTGGGTGCAGTATCTGGGTGTAGTATCTGGTTGCAGTATCTGGGAGTAGTATCTGGGTGTAGTATCTGGGTGTAGTATCTGGGTGTAGTGCCTGGGTGTAGTATCTGGGTGTAGTATCTGGGTGTAGTGCCTGGGTGTAGTATCTGGGTGCAGTATCTGGGTGTAGTATCTGGGTGTAGTATCTGGGTGCAGTATCTGGGTGTAGTATCTGGGTGTAGTGCCTGGGTGCAGTATCTGGGTGTAGTATCTGGGTGTAGTGCCTGGGTGCAGTATCTGGGTGCAGTATCTGGGTGCAGTATCTGGGTGTAGTATCTGGGTGTAGTATCTGGGTGTAGTGCCTGGGTGCAGTATCTGGGTGCAGTATCTGGGTGTAGTATCTGGGTGTAGTATCTGGGTGCAGTATCTGGGTGCAGTATCTGGGTGCAGTATCTGGGTGTAGTATCTGGGTGTAGTGCCTGGGTGCAGTATCTGGGTGCAGTATCTGGGTGCAGTATCTGGGTGCAGTATCTGGGTGTAGTATCTGGGTGTAGTATCTGGGTGCAGTATCTGGGTGCAGTATCTGGGTGCAGTATCTGGGTGCAGTATCTGGGTGTAGTATCTGGGTGTAGTGCCTGGGTGCAGTATCTGGGTGCAGTATCTGGGTGCAGTATCTGGGTGTAGTATCTGGGTGTAGTGCCTGGGTGCAGTATCTGGGTGAAGTATCTGGGTGTAGTATCTGGGTGTAGTATCTGGGTGCAGTATCTGGGTGCAGTATCTGGGTGCAGTATCTGGGTGCAGTATCTGGGTGCAGTATCTGGGTGTAGTATCTGGGTGTAGTGCCTGGGTGCAGTATCTGGGTGCAGTATCTGGGTGTAGTATCTGGGTGTAGTATCTGGGTGTAGTATCTGGGTGCAGTATCTGGGTGTAGTATCTGGGTGTAGTATCTGGGTGCAGTATCTGGGTGCAGTATCTGGGTGCAGTATCTGGGTGCAGTATCTGGGTGTAGTATCTGGGTGTAGTGCCTGGGTGCAGTATCTGGGTGTAGTATCTGGGTGTAGTATCTGGGTGTAGTATCTGGGTGCAGTATCTGGGTGCAGTATCTGGGTGCAGTATCTGGGTGTAGTATCTGGGTGTAGTATCTGGGTGTAGTATCTGGGTGTAGTATCTGGGTGTAGTATCTGGGTGTAGTGCCTGGGTGTAGTGCCTGGGTGTAGTGCCTGGGTGTAGTATCTGGGTGCAGTATCTGGGTGCAGTATCTGGGTGCAGTATCTGGGTGTAGTATCTGGGTGTAGTGCCTGGGTGTAGTGCCTGGGTGTAGTGCCTGGGTGTAGTATCTGGGTGTAGTATCTGGGTGTAGTATCTGGGTGTAGTATCTGGGTGTAGTATCTGGGTGTAGTATCTGGGTGTAGTATCTGGGTGTAGTATCTGGGTGTAGTATCTGGGTGTAGTGCCTGGGTGTAGTATCTGGGTGTAATGCCTGGGTGTAGTATCTGGGTGCAGTATCTGGGTGTAGTATCTGGGAGTAGTATCTGGGTGTAGTATCTGGGTGTAGTATCTGGGTGTAGTGCCTGGGTGTAGTATCTGGGTGTAGTATCTGGGTGTAGTGCCTGGGTGTAGTATCTGGTTGCAGTATCTGGGTGTAGTATCTGGGTGTAGTATCTGGGTGCAGTATCTGGGTGTAGTATCTGGGTGTAGTATCTGGGTGTAGTGCCTGGGTGTAGTATCTGGGTGTAGTGCCTGGGTGTAGTATCTGGGTGCAGTATCTGGGTGCAGTATCTGGGTGCAGTATCTGGGTGTAGTATCTGGGTGTAGTATCTGGGTGTAGTGCCTGGGTGTAGTGCCTGGGTGTAGTATCTGGGTGTAGTATCTGGGTGTAGTATCTGGGTGTAGTGCCTGGGTGTAGTATCTGGGTGTAGTATCTGGGTGTAGTATCTGGGTGTAGTATCTGGGTGTAGTATCTGGGTGTAGTATCTGGGTGTAGTATCTGGGTGTAGTATCTGGGTGTAGTGCCTGGGTGTAGTGCCTGGGTGTAGTGTCTGGGTGTAGTGCCTGGGTGTAGTATCTGGGTGTAGTATCTGGGTGTAGTATCTGGGTGTAGTTCCTGGGTGTAGTATCTGGGTGTAGTGCCTGGGTGTAGTATCTGGGTGTAGTATCTGGGTGTAGTATCTGGGTGTAGTTCCTGGGTGTAGTATCTGGGTGTAGTGCCTGGGTGTAGTATCTCGGTATAGTGCCTGGGTGTAGTGTCTGGGTGTAGTGCCTGGGTGTAGTATCTGGGTGTAGTATCTGGGTGTAGTGCCTGGGTGTAGTATCTGGGTGTAGTATCTGGGTGTAGTGCCTGGGTGTAGTATCTGGGTGTAGTGCCTGGGTGTAGTGCCTGGGTGTAGTATCTGGGTGTAGTATCTGGGTGTAGTATCTGGGTGTAGTATCTGGGTGTAGTATCTGGGTGTAGTGCCTGGGTGTAGTATCTGGGTGTAATGCCTGGGTGTAGTATCTGGGTGCAGTATCTGGGTGTAGTATCTGGTTGCAGTATCTGGGAGTAGTATCTGGGTGTAGTATCTGGGTGTAGTATCTGGGTGTAGTGCCTGGGTGTAGTATCTGGGTGTAGTATCTGGGTGTAGTGCCTGGGTGTAGTATCTGGGTGCAGTATCTGGGTGTAGTATCTGGGTGTAGTATCTGGGTGCAGTATCTGGGTGTAGTATCTGGGTGTAGTGCCTGGGTGCAGTATCTGGGTGTAGTATCTGGGTGTAGTGCCTGGGTGCAGTATCTGGGTGCAGTATCTGGGTGCAGTATCTGGGTGTAGTATCTGGGTGTAGTATCTGGGTGTAGTGCCTGGGTGCAGTATCTGGGTGCAGTATCTGGGTGTAGTATCTGGGTGCAGTATCTGGGTGCAGTATCTGGGTGCAGTATCTGGGTGTAGTATCTGGGTGTAGTGCCTGGGTGCAGTATCTGGGTGCAGTATCTGGGTGCAGTATCTGGGTGCAGTATCTGGGTGTAGTATCTGGGTGTAGTATCTGGGTGCAGTATCTGGGTGCAGTATCTGGGTGCAGTATCTGGGTGCAGTATCTGGGTGTAGTATCTGGGTGTAGTGCCTGGGTGCAGTATCTGGGTGCAGTATCTGGGTGCAGTATCTGGGTGTAGTATCTGGGTGTAGTGCCTGGGTGCAGTATCTGGGTGAAGTATCTGGGTGTAGTATCTGGGTGTAGTATCTGGGTGCAGTATCTGGGTGCAGTATCTGGGTGCAGTATCTGGGTGTAGTATCTGGGTGTAGTGCCTGGGTGCAGTATCTGGGTGCAGTATCTGGGTGTAGTATCTGGGTGTAGTATCTGGGTGTAGTATCTGGGTGCAGTATCTGGGTGTAGTATCTGGGTGTAGTATCTGGGTGCAGTATATGGGTGCAGTATCTGGGTGCAGTATCTGGGTGCAGTATCTGGGTGTAGTATCTGGGTGTAGTGCCTGGGTGCAGTATCTGGGTGTAGTATCTGGGTGTAGTATCTGGGTGTAGTATCTGGGTGTAGTATCTGGGTGCAGTATCTGGGTGCAGTATCTGGGTGCAGTATCTGGGTGTAGTATCTGGGTGTAGTATCTGGGTGTAGTATCTGGGTGTAGTATCTGGGTGTAGTGCCTGGGTGTAGTGCCTGGGTGTAGTGCCTGGGTGTAGTATCTGGGTGCAGTATCTGGGTGCAGTATCTGGGTGTAGTATCTGGGTGTAGTATCTGGGTGTAGTGCCTGGGTGTAGTGCCTGGGTGTAGTGCCTGGGTGTAGTATCTGGGTGTAGTATCTGGGTGTAGTATCTGGGTGTAGTATCTGGGTGCAGTATCTGGGTGCAGTATCTGGGTGTAGTATCTGGGTGTAGTATCTGGGTGTAGTGCCTGGGTGTAGTATCTGGGTGTAATGCCTGGGTGTAGTATCTGGGTGCAGTATCTGGGTGTAGTATCTGGGAGTAGTATCTGGGTGTAGTATCTGGGTGTAGTATCTGGGTGTAGTGCCTGGGTGTAGTATCTGGGTGTAGTATCTGGGTGTAGTGCCTGGGTGTAGTATCTGGGTGCAGTATCTGGGTGTAGTATCTGGGTGTAGTATCTGGGTGCAGTATCTGGGTGTAGTATCTGGGTGTAGTATCTGGGTGTAGTGCCTGGGTGTAGTATCTGGGTGTAGTGCCTGGGTGTAGTATCTGGGTGCAGTATCTGGGTGCAGTATCTGGGTGCAGTATCTGGGTGTAGTATCTGGGTGTAGTATCTGGGTGTAGTGCCTGGGTGTAGTATCTGGGTGTAGTATCTGGGTGTAGTATCTGGGTGTAGTGCCTGGGTGTAGTATCTGGGTGTAGTATCTGGGTGTAGTATCTGGGTGTAGTATCTGGGTGTAGTATCTGGGTGTAGTGCCTGGGTGTAGTATCTGGGTGTAGTATCTGGGTGTAGTGCCTGGGTGTAGTGCCTGGGTGTAGTGTCTGGGTGTAGTGCCTGGGTGTAGTATCTGGGTGTAGTATCTGGGTGTAGTATCTGGGTGTAGTTCCTGGGTGTAGTATCTGGGTGTAGTGCCTGGGTGTAGTATCTGGGTGTAGTATCTGGGTGTAGTATCTGGGTGTAGTATCTGGGTGTAGTTCCTGGGTGTAGTATCTGGGTGTAGTGCCTGGGTGTAGTATCTCGGTATAGTGCCTGGGTGTAGTGTCTGGGTGTAGTGCCTGGGTGTAGTATCTGGGTGTAGTATCTGGGTGTAGTGCCTGGGTGTAGTATCTGGGTGTAGTATCTGGGTGTAGTGCCTGGGTGTAGTATCTGGGTGTAGTGCCTGGGTGTAGTGCCTGGGTGTAGTATCTGGGTGTAGTGCCTGGGTGTAGTGTCTGGGTGTAGTGCCTGGGTGTAGTATCTGGGTGTAGTGCCTGGGTGTAGTGTCTGGGTGTAGTGCCTGGGTGTAGTATCTGGGTGTAGTGCCTGGGTGTAGTGTCTGGGTGTAGTGCCTGGGTGTAGTATCTGGGTGTAGTATCTGGGTGTAGTGCCTGGGTGTAGTATCTGGGTGTAGTATCTGGGTGTAGTATCTGGGTGTAGAATCGGGGTGTAGTGCCTGGGTGTAGTGCCTGGGTGTAGTATCTGGGTGTAGTGCCTGGGTGTAGTACCTGGGTGTAGTATCTGGGTGTAGTATCTGGGTGTAGTGCCTGGGTGTAGTGCCTGGGTGTAGTATCTGGGTGTAGTGCCTGGTTGTAGTGCCTGGGTGTAGTGCCTGGGTGTAGTTCCTGGGTGTAGTATCTGGGTGTAGTGCCTGGGTGTAGTGCCTGGGTGTAGTGCCTGGGTGTAGTGCCTGGGTGTAGTGCCTGGGTGTAGTGCCTGGGTGTAGTGCCTGGGTGTAGTGCCTGGGTGTAGTGCCTGGGTGTAGTATCTGGGTGTAGTATCTGGGTTTAGTATCTGGGTGTAGTGCCTGGGTGTAGTATCTGGGTGTAGTATCTGGGTGTAGTGCCTGGGTGTAGTATCTGGGTGTAGTGCCTGGGTGTAGTGCCTGGGTGTAGTGCCTGGGTGTAGTGCCTGGGTGTAGTACCTGGGTGTAGTATCTGGGTGTAGTATCTGGGTGTAGTGCCTGGGTGTAGTGCCTGGGTGTAGTATCTGGGTGTAGTGCCTGGTTGTAGTGCCTGGGTGTAGTGCCTGGGTGTAGTATCTGGGTGTAGTGCCTGGGTGTAGTGCCTGGGTGTAGTGCCTGGGTGTAGTATCTGGGTGTAGTATCTGGGTGTAGTGCCTGGGTGTAGTACCTGGGTGTAGTATCTGGGTGTAGTATCTGGGTGTAGTGCCTGGGTGTAGTATCTGGGTGTAGTGCCTGGGTGTAGTGCCTGGGTGTAGTGCCTGGGTGTAGTGCCTGGGTGTAGTATCTGGGTGTAGTATCTGGGTGTAGTGCCTGGGTGTAGTATCTGGGTGTAGTGCCTGGGTGTAGTGCCTGGGTGTAGTGCCTGGGTGTAGTATCTGGGTGTAGTATCTGGGTGTAGTGCCTGGGTGTAGTATCTGGGTGTAGTATCTGGGTGTAGTGCCTGGGTGTAGTATCTAGGTGTAGTGCCTGGGTGTAGTATCTGGGTGTAGTATCTGGGTGTAGTATCTGGGTGTAGTAACTGGGTGTAGTAACTGGGTGTAGTATCTGGGTGTAGTATCTGGGTGTAGTATCTGGGTGTAGTATCTGGGTGTAGTATCTGGGTGTAGTGCCTGGGTGTAGTATCTGGGTGCAGTATCTGGGTGTAGTATCTGGGTGTAGTATCTGGGTGCAGTATCTGGGCGTAGTATCTGGGTGTAGTATCTGGGTGTAGTATCTGGGTGTAGTGCCTGGGTGCAGTATCTGGGTGCAGTATCTGGGTGCAGTATCTGGGTGTAGTATCTGGGTGTAGTATCTGGGTGTAGTGCCTGGGTGTAGTGCCTGGGTGCAGTATCTGGGTGCAGTATCTGGGTGTAGTATCTGGGTGTAGTATCTGGGTGTAGTATCTGGGTGTAGTGCCTGGGTGTAGTATCTGGGTGCAGTATCTGGGTGTAGTATCTCGGTGTAGTATCTTGGTGCAGTATCTGGGTGTAGCATCTGGGTGTAGTATCTGGGTGTAGTATCTGGGTGTAGTATCTGGGTGTAGTGCCTGGGTGTAGTATCTGGGTGCAGTATCTGGGTGTAGTATCTGGGTGTAGTATCTGGGTGTAGTATCTGGGTGCAGTATCTGGGTGCAGTATCTGGGTGTAGTATCTGGGTGTAGTGCCTGGGTGCAGTATCTGGGTGCAGTATCTGGGTGTAGTATCTGGGTGTAGTATCTGGGTGTAGTGCCTGGGTGCAGTATCTGGGTGTAGTATCTGGGTGTAGTGCCTGGGTGCAGTATCTGGGTGCAGTATCTGGGTGTAGTATCTGGGTGTAGTATCTGGGTGTAGTGCCTGGGTGCAGTATCTGGGTGCAGTATCTGGGTGTAGTATCTGGGTGTAGTGCCTGGGTGCAGTATCTGGGTGCAGTATCTGGGTGTAGTATCTGGGTGTAGTATCTGGGTGTAGTGCCTGGGTGCAGTATCTGGGTGCAGTATCTGGGTGTAGTATCTGGGTGTAGTATCTGGGTGCAGTATCTGGGTGCAGTATCTGGGTGTAGTATCTGGGTGTAGTGCCTGGGTGCAGTATCTGGGTGCAGTATCTGGGTGCAGTATCTGGGTGTAGTATCTGGGTGTAGTATCTGGGTGTAGTATCTGGGTGTAGTGCCTGGGTGTAGTATCTGGGTGTAGTATCTGGGTGTAGTATCTGTGTGTAGTGCCTGGGTGTAGTTCCTGGGTGTAGTATCTGGGTGTAGTATCTGGGTGTAGTATCTGGGTGTAGTATCTGGGTGTAGTGCCTGGGTGTAGTATCTGGGTGTAGTATCTGGGTGTAGTATCTGGGTGTAGTATCTGGGTGTAGTATCTGGGTGTAGTTCCTGGGTGTAGTATCTGGGTGTAGTATCTGGGTGTAGTGCCTGGGTGTAGTATCTGGGTGTAGTGCCTGGGTGTAGTATCTGGGTGTAGTGCCTGGGTGTAGTATCTGGGTGTAGTATCTGGGTGTAGTATCTGGGTGTAGTATCTGGGTGTAGTATCTGGGTGCAGTATCTGGGTGTAGTATCTGGGTGTAGTATCTGGGTGTAGTATCTGGGTGTAGTGCCTGGGTGTAGTGCCTGGGTGTAGTGCCTGTGTGTAGTGCCTGGGTGTAGTATCTGGGTGTAGTATCTGGGTGTAGTATCTGGGTGTAGTATCTGGGTGTAGTGCCTGGGTGTAGTATCTGGGTGTAGTGCCTGGGTGTAGTATCTGGGTGCAGTATCTGGGTGCAGTATCTGGGTGTAGTATCTGGGTGTAGTATCTGGGTGTAGTATCTGGGTGTAGTGCCTGGGTGTAGTGCCTGGGTGTAGTATCTGGGTGTAGTGCCTGGGTGTAGTATCTGGGTGCAGTGTCTGGGTGTAGTATCTGGGTGTAGTATCTGGGTGCAGTATCTGGGTGTAGTATCTGGGTGTAGTGCCTGGGTGTAGTATCTGGGTGTAGTATCTGGGTGTAGTGCCTGGGTGTAGTGCCTGGGTGTAGTATCTGGGTGTAGTATCTGGGTGTAGTGCCTGGGTGTAGTGTCTGGGTGTAGTGCCTGGGTGTAGTATCTGGGTGTAGTGCCTGGGTGTAGTGCCTGGGTGTAGTGTCTGGGTGTAGTGCCTGGGTGTAGTATCTGGGTGTAGTGCCTGGGTGTAGTGTCTGGGTGTAGTGCCTGGGTGTAGTATCTGGGTGTAGTATCTGGGTGTAGTGCCTGGGTGTAGTGCCTGGGTGTAGTGCCTGGGTGTAGTGTCTGGGTGTAGTGCCTGGGTGTAGTATCTGGGTGTAGTGCCTGGGTGTAGTATCTGGGTGTAGTATCTGGGTGTAGTGCCTGGGTGTAGTATCTGGGTGTAGTGCCTGGGTGTAGTGCCTGGGTGTAGTGCCTGGGTGTAGTGCCTGGGTGTAGTGCCTGGGTGTAGTATCTGGGTGTAGTGCCTGGGTGTAGTGCCTGGGTGTAGTATCTGGGTGTAGTGCCTGGGTGTAGTATCTGGGTGTAGTATCTGGGTGTAGTATCTGGGTGTAGTGCCTGGGTGTAGTGCCTGGGTGTAGTATCTGGGTGTAGTGCCTGGGTGTAGTGCCTGGGTGTAGTATCTGGGTGTAGTATCTGGGTGTAGTATCTGGGTGTAGTGCCTGGGTGTAGTATCTGGGTGTAGTGCCTGGGTGTAGTATCTGGGTGTAGTATCTGGGTGTAGTATCTAGGTGTAGTATCTGGGTGTAGTATCTGGGTGTAGTATCTGGGTGTAGTGCCTGGGTGTAGTATCTGGGTGTAGTATCTGGGTGTAGTATCTGTGTGTAGTGCCTGGGTGTAGTTCCTGGGTGTAGTATCTGGGTGTAGTATCTGGGTGTAGTATCTGGGTGTAGTATCTGGGTGTAGTGCCTGGGTGTAGTATCTGGGTGTAGTATCTGGGTGTAGTATCTGGGTGTAGTATCTGGGTGTAGTATCTGGGTGTAGTTCCTGGGTGTAGTTCCTGGGTGTAGTATCTGGGTGTAGTGCCTGGGTGTAGTGCCTGGGTGTAGTATCTGGGTGTAGTATCTGGGTGTAGTATCTGGGTGTAGTATCTGGGTGTAGTATCTGGGTGTAGTATCTGGGTGCAGTATCTGGGTGTAGTATCTGGGTGCAGTATCTGGGTGTAGTGCCTGGGTGTAGTGTCTGGGTGTAGTATCTGGGTGTAGTGCCTGGGTGTAGTATCTGGGTGCAGTATCTGGGTGTAGTATCTGGGTGTAGTATCTGGGTGTAGTGCCTGGGTGTAGTATCTGGGTGTAGTATCTGGGTGTAGTATCTGGGTGTAGTATCTGGGTGTAGTATCTGGGTGTAGTGCCTGGGTGTAGTGCCTGGGGGTAGTATCTGGGTGTAGTATCTGGGTGTAGTGCCTGGGTGTAGTATCTGGGTGTAGTATCTGGGTGTAGTATCTGGGTGTAGTATCTGGGTGCAGTATCTGGGTGCAGTAGCTGGGTGTAGTATCTGGGTGTAGTATCTGGGTGTAGTATCTGGGTGTAGTATCTGGGTGTAGTATCTGGGTGTAGTATCTGGGTGTAGTATCTGGGTGTAGTATCTGGGTGTAGTATCTGGGTGTAGTGCCTGGGTGTATCTGGGTGTAGTACTGGGTGTAGTATCTGGGGTAGCTGGAGTATCTGGGTGTAGTATCTGGGTGTAGTATCTGGGTGTAGTATCTGGTGAAGTTGGTAGTTCCTGGGTGTAGTTCCTGGGTGTAGTATCTGGGTGTAGTATCTGGGTGTAGTATCTGGGTGTAGTGCCTGGGTGTAGTGCCTGGGTGTAGTATCTGGGTGTAGTATCTGGGTGTAGTATCTGGGTGTAGTGCCTGGGTGTAGTGCCTGGGTGTAGTATCTGGGTGTAGTATCTGGGTGTAGTATCTGGGTGTAGTACCTGGGTGTAGTGCCTGGGTGTAGTATCTGGGTGTAGTATCTGGGTGCAGTATCTGGGTGCAGTATCTGGGTGTAGTATCTGGGTGTAGTGCCTGGGTGTAGTATCTGGGTGTAGTATCTGGGTGTAGTATCTGGGTGTAGTGCCTGGGTGTAGTATCTGGGTGTAGTATCTGGGTGTAGTGCCTGGGTGTAGTATCTGGGTGTAGTATCTGGGTGTAGTATCTGGGTGTAGTATCTGGGTGTAGTACCTGGGTGTAGTGCCTGGGTGTAGTGCCTGGGCGTAGTGCCTGGGTGTAGTGCCTGGGTGTAGTGCCTGGGTGTAGTATCTGGGTGTAGTATCTGGGTGTAGTATCTGGGTGTAGTATCTGGGTGTAGTGCCTGGGTGTAGTATCTGGGTGTAGTATCTGGGTGTAGTATCTGGGTGTAGTATCTGGGTGTAGTATCTGGGTGTAGTATCTGGGTGTAGTATCTGGGTGTAGTATCTGGGTGTAGTTCCTGGGTGTAGTTCCTGGGTGTAGTTCCTGGGTGTAGTATCTGGGTGTAGTATCTGGGTGTAGTGCCTGGGTGTAGTATCTGGGTGTAGTATCTGGGTGTAGTATCTGGGTGTAGTGCCTGGGTGTAGTGCCTGGGTGTATTATCTGGGTGTAGTATCTGGGTGTAGTATCTGGGTGTAGTATCTGGGTGTAGTGCCTGGGTGTAGTATCTGGGTGTAGTATCTGGGTGTAGTGCCTGGGTGTAGTATCTGGGTGTAGTATCTGGGTGTAGTATCTGGGTGCAGTATCTGGGTGTAGTATCTGGGTGTAGTGCCTGGGTGTAGTATCTGGGTGTAGTGCCTGGGTGTAGTATCTGGGTGTAGTATCTGGGTGTAGTATCTGGGTGTAGTGCCTGGGTGTAGTATCTGGGTGTAGTATCTGGGTGTAGTATCTGGGTGTAGTATCTGGGTGTAGTGCCTGGGTGTAGTGCCTGGGTGTAGTGCCTGGGTGTAGTGCCTGGGTGTAGTATCTGGGTGTAGTATCTGGGTGTAGTGCCTGGGTGTAGTATCTGGGTGTAGTATCTGGGTGTAGTATCTGGGTGTAGTATCTGGGTGTAGTATCTGGGTGTAGTATCTGGGTGTAGTTCCTGGGTGTAGTATCTGGGTGTAGTGCCTGGGTGTAGTATCTGGGTGCAGTATCTGGGTGCAGTATCTGGGTGCAGTATCTGGGTGTAGTATCTGGGTGTAGTATCTGGGTGTAGTATCTGGGTGTAGTGCCTGGGTGTAGTGCCTGGGTGCAGTATCTGGGTGCAGTATCTGGGTGCAGTATCTGGGTGCAGTATCTGGGTGCAGTATCTGGGTGTAGTATCTGGGTGCAGTATCTGGGTGTAGTATCTGGGTGCAGTATCTGGTGCAGTATCTGGTGGCAGTATCTGGGTGTAGTATCTGGGTGTAGTATCTGGGTGCAGTATCTGGGTGCAGTATCTGGGTGTAGTATCTGGGTGTAGTATCTGGGTGTAGTATCTGGGTGCAGTATCTGGGTGTAGTATCTGGGTGTAGTATCTGGGTGTAGTGCCTGGGTGTAGTATCTGGGTGTAGTATCTGGGTGTAGTATCTTGGTGTAGTATCTGGGTGTAGTGCCTGGGTGTAGTATCTGGGTGTAGTTCTGGTGTAGTATCTGGGTGTAGTATCTGGTGTAGTATCTGGGGTAGTGCTGGGTGTAGTATCTGGGTGTAGTATCTGGGTGCAGTATCTGGGTGCAGTATCTGGGTGTAGTATCTGGGTGTAGTATCTGGGTGTAGTGCCTGGGTGTAGTATCTGGGTGTAGTATCTGGGTGTAGTATCTTGGTGTAGTGCCTGGGTGTAGTATCTGGGTGTAGTATCTGGGTGTAGTATCTGGGTGTAGTGCCTGGGTGTAGTATCTGGGTGTAGTATCTGGGTGTAGTATCTGGGTGTAGTATCTGGGTGTAGTGCCTGGGTGTAGTATCTGGGTGTAGTATCTGGGTGTAGTATCTGGGTGTAGTGCCTGGGTGTAGTGCCTGGGTGTAGTATCTGGGTGTAGTATCTGGGTGTAGTATCTGGGTGTAGTATCTGGGTGTAGTATCTGGGTGTAGTGCCTGGGTGTAGTATCTGGGTGTAGTATCTGGGTGTAGTATCTGGGTATTGTCCTCTATGTGGACCGCATGCATAATTTTAAAAAACTCCAATTCCGGCCTCTTGACCATCCCCCGATTCCCATCGCTCCACCATTGGCGGCCGTGCCTTCAGCTGCCTGTGGCCCTGAGCTCTGGAATTCCCTCCCTAAACCTCTCCACCCCTCTCTCTCCCCCCTCCCCTCTCTCTCTCTCTCCCCCCCCCTCTCTCTCCCCCCTCCCCTCTCTCTCCCCCCTCCCCTCTCTCTCCCCCCTCCCCTCTCTCTCCCCCTCCCCTCTCTCTCCCCCCTCCCCTCTCTCTCTCTCTCTCCCCCTCCCCTCTCTCTCCCCCTCCCCTCTCTCTCTCACTCTCCCCCTCCCCTCGCACTCTCCCCCTCTGCCTCTCTCTCTCCCCCTCCCCTCTCTCTCCTCCCTCCCTCTCTCTCTCTCTCTCTCCCCCTCCCCTCTCACTCCCCCTCCCCTCTCTCTCTCTCTCTCCCCCTCCCCTCTCTCTCCCCCTCCCCTCTCTCTCCCCCTCCCCTCTCTCTCTCTCTCTCTCCCCCTCCCCTCTCTCTCCCCCTCCCCTCTCTCTCCCCCTCCCCTCTCTCTCTCTCTCTCCCCCTCCCCTCTCTCTCTCTCTCTCCCCCTCCCCTCTCTCTCCCCCTCCCCTCTCTCTCCCCCTCCCCTCTCTCTCTCTCTCTCTCCCCCTCCCCTCTCTCTCTCTCTCTCCCCCTCCCCTCTCTCCCCTCCCCTCTCTCCCTCCTCTCTC